>NC_137888.1:139199616-139408815 GCF_963455335.1 Martes martes
GGCTCAAACTCACAAACCCGTGATCGAGAGTCATAGGCTCCAGCGGCAGAGCCAGCCAAACACCCCTCAAGCAATTTCTTCCTGGTAATGGAAAATATCTGACTTGAAATTGGGGTTTAGAAATCTGGAATTTTGTGTGAATTTGGAAATCTGTATGAAATATCCAGGTTTTTTTTTTATGCAGACAAAATCAAAATTAAAAATAATAGGAGCATGAAAACCTAATATATTTGAGATTAAATTGGTCTTGTGGGCTGCCAGTTGGCAAATTACGGTTTTACTCATACTAAGTAAAGTGCATATTTTAGTAAAAAGGCATTGAATCTGATAAAAAAAATACTCAATTTAGGAATTGCCATTGACAAAGATATTAAAATACTCCAATATGGTAATACAAGTAACTTTTTGGCTACTGCTTCTGGATGTGACAGAATGAGTTATGTTCTACTTATTTTAACCTATAGAAAAAAAAAGAAAATAATTAATGCAATATTGTTTCTGGAGTGTTTGACTTTACACAAGTGTTTAAGTACCACTTTTTCTTGGTTTATACTCTACAAGTTTGCACAAGCAAAAGGAATCCAGAAAGGGTGTGATGAATTATCGACTGAATTTTAAAGAGCGTGAAGGAACAGTTTGGATATTTCAAGCACAGATCTCAATCTGGACAAAATTGCATGTATCTTTAATGTTAACCTTAAAAAGAAAAGTTGGTTATTTTAACAGTAAAAAAATAGATTTATTTGGGAATAACAGAAAATTGCAAGTTAGGACATGCAAACTATGGCAAAACTATAAGCAAGTCCAACAACCAAGGCAGGGAAACTCTATTCTATAGAAAAGAAGGAGGCAGTTGGAAGGGGTTGGTTGTTTTGAAGGAAAGTCCATTGGAGAAAAGCAGGAGTTCAGGGTGAGGAGGGTTTCACACTGGCTGAGTTACAGGGTAGTCGATTTCTTGTAGGAGATGCAACGTACGTCGTCACCTTTTGGGGCCTATAATTGATGATTCTTTCTGTTGAGTTTCTTCTGTTAGCGCCTGCGATTGACAACGTCTCCTGTGGTTGACCTTGCGTGGTGTGCCCCCCCTTCTAGCCTTCTGATTCCACTTCAGGAGGTTTCCCTTTATTTTCACAAGAGACAGGGAGAGTACCCTTTGAAAAACTGACTTCAAAGGAGAATTTATTTTACAGTGTATCAAAGTGCAGCATGAAGAGACCTAGAAAATACATTCTACAGATTGAGTTTGAGGCTCCACCTGGGTGGGAGCAGGGGGTGATAGGATTGTGGAAAGGTTAAGAACACAACTCCATCAGTCCAACTGAGTGGACTTTGAATGAGGGCTGGACTATTCACCAGAGGTGTGGCCCTGGGCGAGGGGTATTTCTCTACTCTGACACTCAGTTTCTTCACCTGCAAAATGGGATCATTAGCACCTAACCCTGAGATGGTTGCGAAGATTAAATGGACAGATGCGTATAGAGCTCTGGGGCTTTTATTACATGATTCTAGATGGGGGCACCCGGCATCTCATTATCGATCATCCATTCTCATGCCGTGGATTTAAAAATGACCGAATACGTAACTGCTTCATTGGAACAGTGTTTATCGCTCCCTTATGACATGAAGTGGTGAAGTTGTAAAGGAATGCAATACTTAGAATTTGAATCCCAGGTTAACGATTCATCGTGTCCTGGCCCCTCGCTGCCCTACTTGAGGTGGATGGAGGGTTTTCTGTTTCCCAGAAGTTCCCTGTCCTGTGGACCTGGATGCAGGAACTGCTTTTACGATTTTCCAGCCAAGCCGTATGAACATGGGCAATATGCACCTGTTCTCTGAGCTTTAGAGTCCCTTTGTATGAAAGAGAAATTCAAGTTTCCTAACTCACAATGAGTTTCAGAGGATTGCTTGACGGATGTATGTAAATACTTTTTATAGATTTGGAATCTAAATGGTTAGTATTTGCCACTATTCCTACTAGGCCACTTTCTTTGATCTGGCATGAGTAAGAGGAAAGAAAAATGTGATGATGACACCCAACACAGCCACTACTGAATCATTTAATTAATATTTATTGAGCATCTATTCTGTTTCAGCTAATACAAACAAAACAAACAAACAAATGCAAACCAATTACACAGTGCTTTTTGGAAGTCGTGTTCTAGCTAGGAAGATAAACATCATAATACACACTTATTCAGATTCTTGCCAAGTATTTTGGAGAGCAATAGGGCAGTAGTGTGGGGAAGAGAATCCAGGAAGACACCCTAAATGAAATATTACAATATTTTTTGGCTGGAGATCAGTATCCAGGAGGTGTCCTTTTTATTTATTTATATATATATTTAAGTTTATTTATTTATTTTAGAGGGAGAGCGGCAGCAGCAGGGAGGGGCAGAGGGAGAAAGAAAGTAGGGGGAGAGTCTTAAGCAGACTCCATGCTGATCACAGAGCCCGATGAGGGGCTAGATAGCATGACCCTGAGATCATGACCTGAGCCGAAACCAAGAGTCAGATGTTTAACAGACTATAGCATCCAGGTGCCCCTCCAAGAGACGTTCTGAAAGTTAAAAACAACCAAACTAAAACAAATGTTTCCCTATTTGCTTTCTCAAACTTCAGATACTATATATTTAATAGAATGAATCCATGGATATAATCTGTTTTTCCACCTAAGGTCATATTTCTAAAAATATTATGAAAGATTTAAAAATACAGTGAAAGGTTCCCCTGGGTGGCTCAGTCGGTTAAGCATCTGCTTTCAGCTCAGGTCGTGATCCCGGGGTCCTGGGATCGAGCCCTACTCCTGCTCAGCCTGGAGTCTGCTTCTCCCTCTCCCTCTCCCTGCTTGTGCTCTCTCTCCAACCAATAAATAGATAAAATCTTTAAAAAAATAAAATAAAAATACAATTAGGAAAAAAAAGGAATTTACCTGTCATAGCCCTAGTAATAACATTAACATAGATTGTACATAAAACTGCAAAAACAAACCCTGTTCTTCAGTCTTAGCAGGTGGCCAAATGCTTGTAATTGGTCACAGTTGCTGCTTAGATGAGGGCTACTGTAACCATGGTAGGCTAAAATAGTGAGTCAGTAAGTCCTCACTTCATGTAGGATATTCCAGAAGGTATGTTATAGTTTTGATGACTGTAAAGTATTATACAGGATTTTAATAAGGTGAAGCTCATAGCTCAAAGAAAAAAAAAACCAAGTTTATAATAGTCCCTTACATCAAAACTGGACACTATGCTCATATTTTAGATGAGTAGAAAAATTAGACCAACAGGAGGCAAGGTAATTATGTAATTCTAATCCTAATAGTCTTTTTTAGTATAGCAAATAACAATACAATGGCTTACTATTAATGAAATCATTAGCAAACATTTTGTCATTACAGATAGGAGTTTTATACTGATTAAGGATAATGGTTGTACAGCAGAGTTAGAAAGTATAGAAATTCTAGAAATTTTTATTTTAAGCTTATTAATGCATATATTTCAAGAATTTTATATCTCTTGTCTGTTATATTATTATGTGGAGTTAATACACAAAATTATGTATGAAAAATGCTACTAAAATATGGCACTTTGGGAATTTTAATAATCAGAAGACAGAAAATATAATCCAGGACCCTTGCTTTTAATTGATGCAGTCTGTTTTTGTGCTCCAAAGGCCTAATGATGCATTAACAATTGTCCATTTTTGTTGGTTCGATTTTCTATTGAGCAACATTCCTGGGAGTAATAGAATGAAGTAGGGAGGGACGAGATCGAGGACTGCCCAAGACTGGCTACAGTTATGGAAATAAGGAAATGATGGGAAATAATTCAGGTTATTTTCATTTTTAGTTCTTATCAGAGATTCATTGTATTTAGATATAAAGCATGGAAACCATCCCATTATAAATTCAAAGCTATAGTTAGATCACTGTATTAAAAAATAGTTCGGAATGAAATTATTTTATCATTTTGAGTACTTTACTTTCCTTATAGAATAATAAATGCCAATTGGGCTGTAAATTACAGAGGATTATCTTCTCTCCTTTTAGGAGTTAGTATTATGAATATTATTTTGTGGGGGCATTTGATTTGGGGATTGAGGGAGTGACCTTATTAGCACCAGACTCCCCTGGCCAATAATCTCATGACTATGAGATATATATTAAATCCTTTTCTATTTATATTCTTTGGCAGGCCATTATTCATTGTTATTGTGGAAATTTTGTTAAGTAATAGTTCTCTTGAGAAATCATGGGTGCTTTTTCGAGGTCACAATTTCCTATGAGCTTAAAGAGTGGGCAATCCATCCTGTCTTCAGTTAAGAATCCACTCTGTACCCATTTTCTTTAACACATGCTTTATTTGTAAGGTTTCTGACATTCCTTTCTTCCGAGAACTTGAGAGTGATATATCACACTCTTTATTTTGTGAAGTAAAATTGATTAGAGGAAACAATAAACATAACTCTTTAAGCATGAAAGTCAATATATTTTGAATACTGGGCTGGGCTGCTGTGGCAGTCCGTGCAGCCATTCTCCGGAGAATGCTGGGCTGTGCCCAAGGCCTCCCAGCAAACAGTCCTCACAGGATTTCTTCTTGGGGTGGAAAGAATTTCACCCTTGACCTTTACTATTATTGTTTTGCTCTGACATGACAAAAATCCATCACTTCTAGATATTGATACCTGCTCATTGCTGTCAAGTTATGGCCAGAAGGGGAAAACCAGCTCATTTGGGGTGTGTAGTGCGTGTGTGTGTGTGTGTGTGTGTTCAACATCCATCTAGAGGTTTTAGCGGTAGCCATGTTTTAAAAATTGGATTAATTGAGCAATGCTGCGGAGCAGAGAATTACATACCAGATTTTACTGAGTTTCACCGGGTACGTGAAGGCAGCTCCCATTTCTAAATCCGTGACATGTCAAACAATCTGTTCCCACACAGAAGTCAGCTGAATGGATGAGAGGACAACAGAAGGCAGCAGGTAAAGCATGTATTTTAGAAGATAGGGAGACTTCATTTCCAGCCTTATCTCTAGTCCTTCCAAGCTGTGGGATACAGACGAGTGGCTTCACTGCTCTGAATTTAAGTTTGTTCACCTATAAAAGAGAGGCAGTGGCACCTACCTGTGCGAATATGTTGAATTTACATAGGCAAAGTACCTGGCACCTTACACGCTCATTATACTGTGAGCTACGTTTGCTTATTTCCTTTGTGGGCACCTGTCGGTTTGAGTCCGATATATATACCTCCAGCCTGCTCATCCAACCGCAACCTGAGAGATCACATCAGCATGAAAATTAAGTGTTTTATTTCTCTAAGTAGGGTCCTCACGTAAGCAGCATCACCTGGGAGCTCCTTAGAAATGGAGACCCTCTGGCCCCCCTTCAGACCTGCCAAATCAGAACCCGCAAGCCCCTGTGGGATTGCGTGCACAGCAAAGTTTGAGAAGCGCTGATGTGGATCATGACATTTCTCTCCTGGCAAAGTCGATCTGTTGTGCTATTTGCTGTTCATTTTTATTATTATTATTTTTTCCCCACCATTCACCTGTCGTTTTGGTGATGTTTGAGGGGATAGGTATCCTCTGGGCACCGGTCCCCCTGGGGCACATCTGTGCACGCACCTCCTGACACGTCAGTGGGACGTCCCTCAGCAGAGGGCCTGGCACAAGTAGAACCTCAATAAATGTTTATTGAGTGAAATAAAACAGCCCACAGTCAGACGGGCAGACTCTCCCATCTGTTCTGCAGACGCACAGCAGCCCTAGAAGGGCCTGGAGAGAGATGAATGTGCTTGAGGTCTTTGCCAGGAGGCATTACCCATACCCAATGGGGAGGAGGGGTTTGCTCACTGCTGTTCTTGCCAGGAGATCTGCTGAGGTTCGGAAAGCCTGCAAATGTGTGCAGCCAGAACAAAGGACAGGGAGCTTCCTTTCTTTCTTATGTCCCTTGCCTGGCAAAGCTCATGCCACAAAGCTTTGGGAGCAGTTATCTTTTGGTGCTAGTCTTTCTGGCTCACGAGGGACAAAGGAATAGGTACGGTGGCAGTGCACCATGGTCATATTTTTCTACCCCTGTGACTAACTGGCCTAGGTCTCAGAATGTCTCTGTTGATTTCAAATCGTGAAGCTGCTGGTTGACAGGCCAGCATGGAGTATGGTTGCCGTAGGGGAAGCTGGGAAGCTGATATTACCCAGAGAAAGATGGAGTGGCTGGGAAAGAGCTTGCTTGCCGTCTGGGGCACCGTGAGACACAGGAAGCTGGGGCCTCTTCAGAGTTTGGCAAATGATTTGTCCTGCCGTGGTCTTGGACAAATAAAACAGGGCGCCTTCCTGGTCTATCAAATTGTGATAAATATATTGAGATCAAGTTTTGTCAGCCTGAACCCAGAGGATATTTCCATGGAGTTCACACACGGAGGTCCCTGGACCCGTGAGATCTGCAACCTGCTTCCTCAGTGGTTAGTGGTCTACCTCCCCTCTGTTCCTGTTCCCAAGGCCTGTCTTGGCAAAACTGTCAGGCAGAAGTCTGCTTTTTGGAGCCATCCCACCTCACTTTCTGACTGCTCAGTTTTAGAAACCTGGTGAACTCAGAATGACAACTGTCTTCCTCTTCAGTAGACTCTTCCACCATCCTCCTTGAAAAATCTCTCTCCTTGTTCTTCTGTCCATCAAACTCCCATTTACCCAGCGTGGCCGATCCCAGTGTGGAGTTAGGAGGAAAAAGTGACATTAACGTATATTCAAGAGTAAAGTCTCCCCTAATCCTTTTGAGGACATCTTTCCTTTTTAACCTGGGTGGAATCTTTATTCATGGGAATTTGCAGTGATCTGAGTGACATTTAAAGAAGCATATAGCAGATTTTTAGGTAAAGGGGACATTGATCATTATCATCTTTTGTCTAATGCCACCTACAAACAGACAAATGAGCCTATTTCAGTTGCTTAATAAAATTAACTTTATGGGGGCACCTGGGTGGCTTAGAGGGTTAAGCATCTGCCTTTAGCTCAGGTCATGATCCCAGGGTCCTGGGATCGAGCCCCGTATCAGCCTCTCTGCTCAGCAGGAGGCCTCCTCTTCCCTCTCCTACTCACCCTGCTTGTGTTCCCTCTTTCGCTTTGTCTCTTTGTCAAATAAATAAATAAAATCTTTTTAAAAATTAACATTATGGAATACGTAGGTAAAGTGTAATGGAAGCCTTGGGCTGGGGAGGTAAGAGGATTGCCCCATGCACTTCTTCAGGGACCCAGGGTGACAAAGGCTCTGCCGTCTATGCCTGGTTTGCTAGGCTGCCCCAGGTATTGGCATCCACTTGGCAGATGGGGCAAGAGAGAGGGTCATGCAGTTGGGAGGGGGGAGATTCATGGGGTACAATAACAGCAGCTGTGCATGACTGCTGCTCACTTTCCATTGTCAAAAATTGAATCACGTGGCCATGCTCATCTGCAAAGGAGGCCGGGAAATGTAGCCTCGCTCGGTCCCAGATTTGGTGATCATCCATTCATCCTTGCTGCTGGACGCGTAGGAAGTGCTCTGTTCCTTTTCTCTCTTTCTCCTGCAACTCCTCAGAGAGGTTTGACATTCCCTCCCCGTCTTGAGAGGCAATTCTCTGCAGCAGAAAGCCCCCCTCCACCCACCTGAAGAACAAAAATAGAATCTTGGCATGCCACATTTTGATGGTTGCCAGCAGTTAATCCAGACTCAATTTCCTGTATTTCACAAGGATGTTGTGAGAATTAATGAATTATTTTAAGTGATTATCATCCTTTTGATCATTGTCTTTGTCCTCTGCTATTACGGTTTATACGAAGCAGGCACAGACTTATACAATACTTCGGTTAAAGGCAGAGTGCTTTTTTATTAACCTACTACCACAGGAGGAAGCAGAGATGCACATAGGTCAAAAGACATTTAAAAAAATTTTTTTTAAAGATTTATTTATTTATTTTAGGGGCGTCTGGGTGGCTCAGTTGGTTAAGCAACTGACTCTTGATTTGGGTTCAGGTTGTGATCTTGGTTGTGAGATCAAACCCTGAAGTGGGCTCAGAGACTATTAGTGCCTCTCCCTCTACTTCTCCCCTGTTCACTTCAAATAAATTTATTTATTTGAGAGAGAAAGAGTGCAGGGAAGAGGGGCAGGAGGAGAGAGGAGAGAATCTTAAGTAGACTGTGCTGAGTGTAGAGCCCAACTTGGAGCTCGATCCCACAACCCTGCCATCACAAAACCCGAGCTGAAACCAAGAGTCCATGGCTTAACTGACTGCAACATCCAGGCGCCCCTAAAAGACATATTCTGTCCAATCCAATAAGGTTTCTCCTGTATGCGACACCCTCTCCATTATTATAATTTTTAAAAAGCTAGAATTTTATGGAATGAAAAGATAAGACAAAAATGATTGTATGTCTTTTTTTTTTATTTGTGTGCTGGCTCTGGAATCTTCCTACTGGGTGCCTTTGAGCAAGTTAATTAGCTACTCTGTGTCACAAATTCCCTAATCTGTAAAATGGCACTAATCATAATAGCTGCCTCTTAGGTTGTTTTGTGGAGTAAATAAGGTAATGGCTGTTAAGTGTTTAAGATAATATCTTGAACCTAACATGTGTTTTGTAAATATTAACTATTACTATTTTTTACACTTGATCTTAGCCAAAAGGCTGAGAAACGATCTCTATTACTATTTTTTAAAAGATCTATTTATTCGAGAGAGAGAGCATGAGTACCATATTTTTTTTTTTTTTTTAAATTCCAGGAGACTTGGTATCTAGTGCAGGGAATCCAAAGAAGAAATTATAAGGTATGTGGCCTTGTGTTCCTGGCAAAGTGGAAATGGAGGTAGAGAATGTGACAGCAGCATTACCAATTTGCAGAAGGGAACACGCTGCTTTTTAGTAAGCTGTTCAGAGAGGAGTCAAACCTTCCCATAAGCTGTAGCCCATAAATGCTGCCCCTCCTTTGGGAGGTACAGAAACTTTTGCAAAGAGCAGGGATTTCTAGGTCCACCTATGGCCACTGACTGTGTCCAGATTTCCTTAATGGGCTGTGGTGACGTCCCCTGAGTGGTTGCATCCCTGGAGAGACCAGAAGACCTTCTGTTGCTTGGGCCGGTGTACGTGCTCCTTCACGGTCAAGCAACGAGGTTTTCTGTTCTTGGTGTTGAAGGTAAGCTGTTTTAGCTATTCTGATCAATGATTCTATGCAGCTGTGGGAAAACAGTGTCTTCTCCTGTAGTTGAAATTTTTTAAAAAGTTAAAAAAATAAAGGGAGAGAAGGGCATAGAATCCAGGTTCAGAGGACCTTAAGCAGTTATATTTATATATAAGATGCAGATTGAACAACCTCTTCACAGCCCCTCTATCAGGGCTTCTCCAGCTCTATTGTGCCAACAAATCACTAGGAGATCTTGGTAAAATACGCATCCTGACTCAGAGATCGGCAGTGGGGCCTGAGATCCTGCGTTTCTAATAAGCTCCCACTTGATTTGGTTGCTGCTGGCCCAGGAGTAGCAGAATGCTACATTGCTTTGTTGATGGGGTTTTGTTTTGTTTGGTGAACAGGGCATAGAATAAAGCTGCTTCTCCCAGAATGGAGAAGTTGGGACCCTTTAGAACAGTGGTTCACTAAGTGCGAGCCCCATAATTCATCATGTGCATCACTGGGAAACATGTTAGGAAGGCAAAATGTTGGGCCCCTCCCTAGACTTCCTCAATCAGATGGCCAAAGGGTGGGGTCCAGCTCTCTGTTAACAAGCCCTGGGGGGGTAACTCTGACATAAAGTTTGAGAACATTGTAGGAGAGCGGCTGACCCTAGCTTTGAAAGGTCTTGGTGATAATGTCAGCAAGCCTATTGAATGGCTCCAGGCTCCTAGAGCATGTCTCCTGGCCTCTTTCTGCTCACTTTCAAGTTGGATTCCTTGGGTTATTACATCCAGGTTATTACATTCTTCAAAATCTTAGCTTTTTATATGAATCCTTCTGTCCTTGTTCTGCATTCTTTATGTGAGAACCACACAAAAGCAAATATGTCTCCAAAATAAAGCCTGGGAAATTATTTCAGGGTGCAGTGCTCTCCAAGTGGCTGTGATTCTCAAGTCTCTGCTGAGAACTCCCTTTGGTTGTGGTGATGGGACCAGTTGTCCGGGTTGGCTTGAGGCTGAGAGGTTTCCCACAGCATAGGACTGTCAGTATTTACACCAGATCCTGGATGATGGGATGCTAGGCTATGTTGTTCCAGCTTTAAAGTGTGAATCCCCTGGAGATTCTGTTAAAATGCAAGGTCTGCTGATTCAGTATTTCTAGGTTGGAACGGGAGAGTCTGCATTTCCAGCAAGCCCCCAACTGACCTCCTGCTGCTGATCTGTGGACCACATTTGGGTAGCAAGGCAGTATATCAGCCTTGGGGTACAGAGCTGGCCTAGATGCAGATAAATCGGGTTGTTCCACAGCCACTTATACCACAGATGGGCTCCTTGGCCCTGGCAAAAATCAAAGAAAATTGTGGAGCCATCTAGAAAGTCGATTCTGGGTTTTGCCTACAAATATATGGTATCAATGCATCTCTACCTTTTTGGACTGAGGTTCTTTAACCCATCAGACCCAACACCTTTTAAAAAACAATGTTCTTTAGGAGGCAGGTGACTGCTGTTGGCCCATGAATAGAACATTGTCAAGCCTACCGTTTTCTCAGTTTGTGTTTGAGGGCTACTTACTAATTTTCCTAGTTTGGGCTAAGCAGCTGCAAATGACCTGGGTATATCTGTCATTTTTGGCCTTGTCTATGCCTTACAACGGTTCATTTGCCCTTCAGTTTACAGCTGTGGTCGACCACAGGGTCTTTTGCTATTTGCAGGGTTTCTGCTTTTCAGCATAATGAGTTTTGCTTTATCCATATCCCCCTTTACTAATTGCAACACAGCAGCACATTCTATATCCCATCTGTTTCCATGATTGATTGTCTTTTGCTTCAGAGTGTCCTAGAGAGTTATTAAAAAGAAAAAAAAAATCAGGCTTCAGTGTGACCTTTAAGATCATCATAAATTGTGTTTGTGTCCAAGTATACTAGTCTACACATTATGACCCCCCAAAGCACAGAAATAATTTATTTGCTGTTGACTATGTGATTTCTCCTTACTCTTCACTCTGGACGGGCACACACTGAGCCTTTTTGCTTTGTTATGTCTTCTTCTTTCTGCTTATATCCCCCCCATAATTAGTGTTCTCGTCTACACACTTCATCTTTTCATTGATGAAGACAGAGAGGTGGTGCCTATGGCAGAACTTAGTGATGACTCCTAAGCTGCTGGTGATGAGTTCCTGGTAATGTACAAAGTTGTTCAGATGTATAGTTAATTCTCATTAATGGTCTATAAAAAACCTCAAATCCAGAATTAGTGAATACTCAACAGTAGCCCTTAGGAGAAATATAGGATTAGGTTCCTGGTCTTATGGTCACAACATTTTCATCAGCTAATTAAATGCATAACCTTGTGTTACATGTGCTTCTGTTTAAAGACAGCTTCTTAAATATATATTGTTGATTAATTAACATTGAACTCATGGCCAACAGCACTATAACTCATGCCTGAACAAAGCTCATCTAATAGGCATATTTTCTCTGTGAGACACTTTGTACTCTTTTTGTACTTAGGACCACAAGACAGCACATAGCACTGGGCTTGGGAGCTATTTTAAACAGCGAAATCGACCAAAAGCGCACAGAATGTGAAAATCACGGCACTAAAAAGACCATGAAAAGGATATTCGTTTGCTGTATGGGAGGTGAAACAGGAAGGCAGAGTGTTGCCTGTGCTACCTCACCCGATGTGTGCATACGGTGGCTCAAACTTTGGCCATATTCCCAAATGACCATGGAAGTGCCACAAGTGTTGGTTAGGGTGTTACAATTACAAGTAAATGTTAGCGAGTAGGCAAATTCACAAGCATGGACTCTGTGAATAAGATGGACGTATGTTGACATACAACCATCATTTTCATAGTTGTCTCTGGTTAGTCTATGAGAAGGCAGGAATTCATTGATTCTACTTTTCCTTAGAGAGGTAAAGGAATTGAACTTCAACCATTGAACAACTGCTGGAAGCATGTTGGTAAAGGCCTTCCTTTTATATAAATAAGGATACATCATGACCTTGGCAGTGCCTTAGCCTATACAGTATATATATGTACACAGTATATACAGGGACGCCATTTATGAACAAACATGGCACCAGACTTTTTTTTCAGATATTATGTATGAGGCACTGAGGCCAGTGCATGGATCCTTGTGTTTCAAGGAGCTTGAAATGTCCATGAGAAACGATGTTCAAATGCAACATGGACAACACTAAGAGCCTAATGGATAGTACAGATGAAAGGTGTTAGAGAATTTCAAAACCACCAAGGGTTGGCTTGTTTTTGTTTCCTGTTAGAGCAAAGTTTTGGCTCTTTTTACCATAGTGTCCCAGTGCCTAGCATATAGTAGGGTTTCAAAATTTTTTATTGAATGAACACGAAAGTGTTTGAGCTGGCATCTTAGGACCTTACATAGATCAGTTTCCCAGACTCTGCTTGATAAATTTTCATGGTATAGTTATCAAGTAGAATTACATTTCACAAATCAATTGATTATACTTAACACTTGTAGACTTTTAGCTGTCTAGCACATAGGAATCACCTGGCGAGATTATTACAATGCAGATTCTGATCAATAGGTTAGAGGTGAGGCTGGAAATTCTGTATTTAGTTTGCTTCCCCTCAGACATTTAATTATAAAGAAATTCAAATATACAAGAAAGGTTAAAACAATTTTACAGTGAATTTCTATATATCCACCATCCATATGTTACAATGAACACGATACTGTCTTTGCTTTTTCACATACCTAGCTACCCATACCTTTACTGGTTGATTATCTCATTCACTAATCTATCTTCTTTTTTATGTATTTCAAAGTAGATTGAAGACATCAGTGCATTTATCCCTCAATACTTCAGCCTGCATAACTTTAGCTAGAGTTCTGTTTATGTTTCTGGACATGACTTTTTAATTGGTTTGGGTAGCAATTTCTTTATGCATAAAATTATAGGGTGGACCTAACCTTTCAGGTGAAATTTCTGTGATTTTTTGAGAACTTAATTCCTGGCTTAGTTAGAGGGTTAGAATCTGGGACAAGTTAAGAATAACCCCTACGTGTTGAACCTTGATCCAGGAAGGTGTTATGAGAACACAGCCATGCAATCTTTAAAAAAAAGGGCACCTGCTCAGTGGGTTAAGCCTCTGCCTTCGGCTCAGGTCATGATCTCAGGGTCCTGGAGTCAAGTCCCACATCGGGCTCTCTGCTCAGCAGGGAGCCTGCTTCCCCCATCTCTCTGCCTGCCTCTCTGCCTGCTTGTGACCCCTCTGTCAAATAAATAAATAAAATCTTAAAAAAAAAAAAAAAAGAACACAGCCATGCTCATGTATTTGTAGTAGGTTCTCACTGTGCTTTCATGCTGTTATGGTGGAGGTGAGTGGTTGTGAGAGAGACCATATGGTTTATAGAGGCCAAAATGTTTACTATCTAGATATTTGAATACATTTGCTGATCCCTGTTGTAAAGAAATAAAAATTATTATGCAGACTGGGAGGGATCTGGAAATTAGAAGAATGATATTAAAAAAAAAACTTTAAAAAATGGCAGAGGAGAATGGGATGACCTAATTTCTAGAGAATTCAGGTATAAATACACCTCTAAATAATATTTCTCTGAGGTCTGTTCCCTGCCCCCATTTTTTCTTTAACTGAGAAAGGGAGAAACAATAGTGACTCAAGGTACATCAGTCAACTTATGCAAATGTGTGCTGTAACAAATGGACCCCAAATCCCTCTTTCAACAGCAGCTCTGCTTGCCCTCTACAGGCCACTTTTGGTTCTGCTCTATGTTGTCCTCTCTGCACTCAGAACCTCCACCATCTGGGCCAGTCTTGTGATAGTGGAGAAAGAGAGACAAGACATTAACTGACTCTTAAAGCTTCTGCTTAGAAGGGACACATATCACTTTTGCTTACATTTCATTGGCCAAAGTAAGTCATGTGGGCAGACCCAAGTTCAGTAGGATGGGGCTCTCTAACACTCCTCCAGAGAGAGGAAGCAGATGAATATCAACAGTAGTTCACTCTTCCTTACAGGGTAACACAGTCAAGAGATTTTTGTCATTGTTTAAAGAGCTTGGCTTCACTATGCTTGGAACTATGCTTGGAGGCAGAGGGAAGAAACACAGGGAGAAGAAGAGTTTTCTTTCTTTCTTTCTTTCTTTTTTTTTTTTTAAAGATTTTATTTATTTGACAGGGAGAGATCACAAGCAGGCAGAGAGGCAGGCAGAGAGAGAGGGGGGAGGCAGGCAGAGAGAGGGGGGAAGCAGGCTCCCCGCTGAGCAGAGAGCCCGATGCGGGGCTCGATCCCAGGACCCTGAGATCATGATCCTAGCCGAAGGCAGAGGTCTAACCCACCGAGCCATCCAGGCACCCCAGGGGTGTTTTCTGAATGATAAAGATCTCCTGCTGTTTCTCATGGTAGGGACAGATTTTCAGGTTTGTGAGGTTCTGGGTTTGGGGGTTAGACCTGGGAGTCCATACCAGCCCAAGTTAATGATCTAGCACATAAGAATCATTGGGGGAGACTGTTACTATGCAGATTCTGATCTATAGGTTAGGAATGAGGCTGGAAAACCTGCAATTCTTACAGGTTCTTGGGGTATGCTGATGTTACCAGTCTGTGGACCATACTTGGAGTAGTAAAAATGATTTTCATCACCAGATAACCTAAAACCAAATGCAGAAATGGGTATTCATTAACAAACCATTTGGATCAAACAGGTGAAATAATGGATCCATGGGGAATAAAGGTATCCAATTGGAAATGTTGAAAATTTCTGGTCATTGTTCAGAAAGCATCTCCAAAGCAGAGAAGAATCAGGTATGGAGATAGCAGGATGACTTTTCCAGTGCTGATGAGGGGATCACTTGGAGTCATAACTGGTGGTAGGGAACTGGGTAGACCAAGAGGTATGGCCAGAGAAGAGTGAGTTACAGATTTTGAGCTAGTTCTACCCAGTGACTTTGGCCATCACCATTCTAGCAGTGTCTTTGTAATGGAATATGAGTCAGAGGAAACATCAGCATTTTTTAGTCACAAATGGGACTTCAGAAACTAGCAATAAATGTTTTCTGAGCACTCAAATGTGAATAGCAGTTTTGTCAGAATTCATATCTTTAGATAGTGGCGGAGGATTCAATACAGTTAATAAAAACTATTCAGCAATTTCATTGCTATGAAGTATGTTTCATTTGAGTTTTGATTGTCGTAAATATCTTGCTAGTTAAATCTGAAGCAGGACCATAACTTTGAGATTTGATGTTGGAAGAGAATATATTGAGGTGAAATTTTTCTCCAGAACTTCAGTATTGTTCCTTCAAAGGAATATCTGTAGTTATTAGGAGCAATTGATTTTATTGTTTATTGATTCCTCTTTTTAATGACATTGACAAAAGTGTTTTGGCCATGATAAACAAGATAAAGCCAATAAAGCTGACTCAGATAAGTCTTGGCTTTTGTATGAATCACTGCTGTATTTAGGTTTTGTGTCACAAATATCCTTCGTTGAATTCAGACGGCCACCTGCTTGCTAGGATCCCATGGGCAAATATTTAAACTCTCTGAGCTTTATTTCTTTATTTGTAAATTATGGGTGATGTCTTGCTGCATTAATGATGGGCCAAGAGTAATATATTTATTTTTTTAAAGATTTTATTTATTTATTTGAGAGATAGAGAGAGAGTATGAGCGGGGAGAGGCGCAGAGGGACAAGCAGACTCCCTGCTGAGCAAGGAGCCCCATGATACAGGGCTCCATCCCAGGACCTTGAGATCATGACACGAGCAGAGGCTTAACTGACTGAGCCACCCAGGTGCTCCCAGGCTAATAGTAACATATTTAAAGGAGTTTACACAGAGTAGGCCCTCAATGAATGTCAGCTGTAGTTTTATATTCGTGGCCCAAATTTGAAATCACTCTTATTTCAGCATTTAGAGGGAACCGTGTATGTGGCTATAGTAAAAAAAAAAAAAAAAGCAATAGCAAATATTGGACAGGATATGGAAACACTGGAACCCTCATACATTGCTGGTGGGATTTTAATATAGTACAGCCACTCTGGATAACAGTCTGGCATTTAAAAAAAATGTTAAACATAGATTTACCATATGACCCAGAAATTCTACTTCCAGGAATCTACCCAAGTGAAATGAAAATATGTTTACAAAAAGCTTGTGTGCCAATGTTCATAGCACCATTATTCTTAATAGACAAAACAAAACAACTGTCCATCAACTGGTAAATAGATAAACAAATTGTAATACATCTATACAATGAACACCGTCTGGCAACGAAAGGGAATGAAGTACTGCTCTTTGCTACACCATGGATGAGCCTCCAACACAATATGCTAAATGCAAGAGGATAGACACAAAAGATCACATACTGTATGATTCCATTTATATAGCATTGCCATAAAAGGCAAATCTGTAGAGACAGCGAGTAGATTAGGAGTTGACTAGCTCTGGCAGGGCGTGCCAGTGGGGAACTGCACATGGGCTCGAGGTTTCTCTTTGGAAATCGTCTAAAATTAGACAGTGATGATAAGTGCACAGCTCTGTACGTTTACCCAAAATCATTGCATTGAACGCTGAATTCCATAGCATGTAAATTACAACTCACTGGTTGCTGTTTTTTTAAATAAAGCATGAACTGTAAAGCATTTTTTAAGATTTGGATTATTTCTGGGTAGCTGGGTAGATTCTCATCGTTGTAAGATGAGGACGATCAGTGAAACACCATTTCACTCTCCGACTTGAGGTGGATTCTGGGGCTATCGTGGAATGCTTCAGCTTTCTCAACTCAGTAGGGGACGCTTTGGCTTTTCAGGACAGCAAGCTGACCCTCCTGGAACTAATAGCCTGCGGGCACCAGCTGAGGATAGTAACATCTGAAAACCATAGAAAGTCCAGTCAGTAAATGCAAATCAATACCCCTGGCTGATGATTCCATGTAAGTAAAAAGAGATTTTTAAGATGGAGTGTCTTGACTCTAGCCATTAAACTTCTCATTCACCAGTTCTTCATTAAATGCCTGTCTTAACCAGGGCAATTGAGTCTAAGATATCAGACATTTTTGAGTTATGGAGATCACCTGCTTCGTTTTTGGCCTTGGGCACAGGATAAAAGGAGTTGAATTGAATATTCCCCCAGAAAATGATGTAAGGAGAGGTAATTGACAGCACCTGGAAGATACCATCTTGGAACGACGGCCATAGATGTGGTTATGGAAATGCAGGCATATTCAAGAAGACACACCAAGTCCCACAACACCAAGTTGTGTTCAAATGCTAGGGACCTCCTTCAGGCATCAGGTTTAAAACATACGTGTGTGTTTGCGTGTGTGTGTGTGAGAGAAAATTCTCTGGCCGTATTTTTTGAAAATGGGAATTGCTTGACAGATAGTTATAGGACTATATAGTTCCATCATAAATAAATAGAAAGTGCAGAGACTTGGGTGTGATGATTTGTTTCTTTTGTAGGGATCTCATTGTGGGGATGCTATCCTAGCGTTTTCCTGGCCGACAGAAGAACACATGAACTTCATCAGACTTCTTTGGTTGGTAGTAAACAAGCTGAGGAGTCTAAGGAATAGAAGACATTCCAAAGTTGCTGCCCCAACAGCAACAAAGAAAAACAACTCTGGTTTCTCAGTGTGCAGTGCAAGGATCGCGGGTAGCAGAATCAATTTGTGGGGATGTGGGGTGGGAAGTGTGGGTATCTTATTAAAAAATTAGACATGTGAATGACTACTATGCCATGAGACAGCAGTGAGTAAAAGAGACCAAGGTCCCTGCTTCATGGAGTGCTCGTTCTACTAAATTGTTCCCCAACAGTAGGCCCTGAACCAACAGCATCTCCTTTACTTGGGTACGTAGAAATGTATGTTCCTGGCCTTACGTTTGACCTACCTAACAAATCAGAAATTTTGAGGATGCAGCCTGACCATACAGGCCCTGACAAGCCCTCTAGGTGTTGACTCGGGGTAAGTGTTTGAGAAGCACTCTCCAAGGGTAGGGTTTCTCAGCCTCAGCGCTGTTGACATTTTGGACTGGAAAATTCTTTGTTGCGGGGGTGTCCTGAGCAGTACAGGATTTTTAGCACAGAGATACCAAGTAGCTATCCACCCTCGTTCTGATAATAAAAACTGTCTCTAGACAGTATGAACTGTCCCAGGGGGCAGGGGCAGAATCATCCCAGGTGAGAATCAGTGCCTTAGGGCAAGGCTGTTCAAGATGGCCTGCTGACTGGTACTATTAGCATCACTTTAATCAAATCTCTTAGGAGTGAAATGAGGAATCCACATTTTAAAAAGTCCTTCTGGTGATTCTCATGCTGCTAAGGTTGAAGAGCCACCATCCTGGTGGAAGTGATAGACACATGTAAATCATTCAAAGCGAATAGTATACTTTACCCGTGGAACATCTTTCAGAAGGATGGGGAAGATAGGGAAGGGGAGGACAGGGTATTTCCAGGAAGAGGGGGGTGTCATTTAAATAATAGAGTCATATAGAAGGTGTCATTGAGAAGGTGATTGATCAAAGAGTAAAGGAAGTGATGAGCAAGTGAAGAGAGAAGGGGAAGAATGCTCCAGGCATTGGGAAGGGAAAGAGCAAAGGCCCAGGGGCAGGCAGGTATATGTCTAGTAGGTTCAGAAGCTAGCAGGTGGCCCAGGGTGACCAAGTGGAGGAGTTTGGGAGGAAAGTAGTTAGAAAACAAGTAAGAGAAATAATGAATGAATGAATGAATGAATGAAGTTATCTGTTTGTGGCCTTGACTTTGTATATACAAGCTATGTGGTTTTGAGTATATTCTTGTATATTCTGTGGTCTCTTTGGACCTCAGCTTTCTCTTTTATAAACCAGAATGAGGGACACCTGGGTGGCTCAGTCAGGCATCTGCCTTCAGCTTGGGTCATGGTCCCAGGGTCCTGGGACTGAGTCCTGCATCTGGGTCCTTGCTTAGCAGAGAGCCTACTTCTCCCTCTCCCTCTGCCTGCTGCTTCCCCTTCCTGTGTTCTCCCTCTCTCTGACAAACAAATAGATAAAATCTTAAAAAAAAAAAAAGGCAGAATGAAAACTTGTTCCATAAAGGTCTGCTCTGAAAAATAAAATGCTTGAAGATGGTAAACTTTTGAGAGATTCGGCAGGTTACATTGCTTATATTATGTGATCAATAAATTTTACATGTGTTATAAAAAATGAAACAAAGCCTCGAAAAATTTAGATCTACCATATCTGAATCTCTGTGATGGGGATTGACTGGTAATGTGCACTTGTAGTAAGTCCTGCCAAGTGATTCTTGACTATGTACACTAGTTTGAGACCCTTTATTTTGTTCATATACAGTATTTGTGTCCTGGTCCCCAGGGAGTATTTCAGATGCCTTGGAAGTAGAATTTTCCAGGTGTGAATATTAACACATAAGTTTCCAAGGCCTTCCTAAGAAGAGACCAAATTGTAGACCAATATGGCATGCTCAGGGGATTACTTTGAGAGTCTTTTAACTTCATGGTGAAGCTTCCTGGGATGACCATTCAGAAGATGACTCCAGGGGAACAAATCCCTTTTTGGTTTACTCCAGCCAATGAGCAATATTAAGAAACAAATACTTCCTGATCCGTTGTGCAATGAAAATAACTGTGAGGTAAATAAGGTATTATGTCCACCATGGGGTTGGTGTAGTTATCCAAGCAAAAGTTTCCTTGTACCCAGTTATCTAAGTTTTTGTTTGATTGCTTGCTTGAGAGTTGCCTCTCTATGTTGTTATGCTTTGGTAACTTAATATGATAACCTTGAACTTCTGTAACATCTTTCATCTTAAGTGTTCAGTGTTTGGGACCATTTTCAGTTTTTAAAAATAAGATATTCTTCAATATGTTACTCTCTGGTTATTTTGCTCCACCTTATTTGCCTTCGGGAAACTCACAGATTAAATCTTACCAAATCTTCAAGCTGCTGAGATTTGAACGGCGAGGTTTTTCTGCCTTAATTTCCCCTCTGTGAGTTCAAGAGGTCAGACATAGTCTGAGGCAACACTTAAGGAGTCTGTATCTTCGAGAAGCAATTGGATTAGTTGGGTTGAATCTCTTTCCTTTTTTTCCACATTGAAATGATGGGGTGGGAGAGCGTCAAGATGAGTTTTAAATTGATTTATTTGGTAGATAAAATGCACCCAAGCTGAAGAGGTAATACCTTCTCATTATTTAGTGGCTGAGCTGCACCTGAGAGTTCGTGATGATGCCAAGAATGGAAGTGAAAGCACCCAGGTTTGTTCACTTAATTCACACACACAGGATAAGTATTATAAATTAGCGGTGATACTCAGTAAGATACATACCCAAGCAATTTAAGGATATAAAAACAATCAAGGATGTTGCAGTTTGCCTTCTATCTACTAGACTGTCATTACTTTCAATACGTTCTCTTCGCAGGCCCCTGCAGTATTTATTTTATCACACCTCCCATTTCACGGACTGGAGAGCTGAGGATTAAGGATATTTTGGTCTGTTCCAGTGCTTTTGTGAACTTTCACCTTCCAAGATTAGGCACACCACAGTCACCAAACTTTTTTCCCACTACGTGTCTGCCAAGAAACATTTTCAATTAAAATTGCTCCTGAGATTGTCAAAAGCAAGGGGAGCAGGGAAGGGAGAATTAGGCTTCCCTCTGAGCAGGGAGCCCGATGTGGGGCTTCACCCAGGCAGGGCCCATGACCTGAGCGGAAGATGGACGCTTAAGGGCGGAGACTCCCAGGTGCTCCTGCTTTCCTCTCTTTTGACATTTAAGGCTTCAGGCGAGGCAGTCAGGCTTGGTTTGAAATTTAGCAAAGGGGCTTGGTGGTTTCTTCTCCTTATGACAAGGATAAACTTGTCACATCATGGAAATCCAGGAAAAGGAGGTATTGTGGAGAAGCAGGCGAAGACCTGGAATAATGAAATCTACTTTTTTTCCTGCATTGTTGTTTGAGACTCCTAACTCAAGGTATTTGTTATTGCAGAATCCTGCCTATTACCATGAAGTGACCGTCACCCATCCTTTTCACCTAGTAGAACTGATCTCAGGATCTACAGAGGAGAGGTATGTTCAGATGTACTCCTTTTAAACTCCTTAATACTCTTACTAGAAGCTACGTTCCGTAATTCCCTTTGTAATCGCCTTATCTGGCTTCTGGAGCATTTATTTTGATTAATCACTTTGATCTATGGTAATAATTTCTTGCCAGGAAAAGCTCAGAGGAAAGAATTGATGTGCTGTTTTATGTTGAACTATCTCCTGAAGGAGCCGTGGGTTAAACAGCTTTGAGTCTGTTGAAGGTGGGGAAGCCAGTTGCCATTGATAGAAGGGAGGGTGGGTACTGGGAGGGAGGCATTTTGTGTTAGAGCTCTGTGATAAAATATGAGCTGAGTTTTTCTTACAACTCCCATGTAGTTACAATAAACAGTTTAACATTAAAATGACTGTAGGCATCCTTTCATTGTATTCACTCGGAAGTGAAACAAAACAGTTTTCTCACTTTAGAGGATTTTGTTTTCAAACTGTGATATTTTGGCTGTTCTAAAAAGATTTAGAAATCTAAATTTGGGGGAGGGGGTTACCAGGTCCTACAAAATCCTAAACTCAACTGATATCCATCTGCTAAATCATAAAATTTTCCAGGGTGAAATATGCAAAAGATAGTAAAATCTGAAACCTGAGCTTTATATATTTGGGATTAGGGTTGGGAGGGCTCCAAAGTTTAGATTCGATGATTGCAAACTTCTGCGAAGAGACCAGAGAGTTAAATAATTTAGGCTCTTTGGGCCGTATGGTTTCCCTTACTCAATCCTACTATCACTGTAGAAAGAAAGCCGTTTTAGACCATATATAACTGAATGAGTGCGGACACGGAAATCTGATGTTGACAGTCTCACGTGTCCTGAAATTTTATTTTGCTTTTTGTGTTTTGTTTTGTTTCATGGTTTTGTTTTCATGCTCAGCTGAAAGGCTAGATTTGCCCTTAGGTTGTAGTTTGCTGGGCCCTGCTTTCGATCGCTAAAACAAGGCAAGGTCTCCTGCCAATCTCTGCTTACTTTGTACTCATTAACACTGGAAACCTTCTGCTATTCTCACATTTTAGTAATGGTTTCCCAAGAAGAACTGGGTCCAAGGTAGGGGAAGTAGTGCCTCATGGGGTCGGGCGGCGTCTCTTCAGCTATGCCTTGTGGGCGGAGGAAGGAGCGTCCACTATTGAAGACACCTGGGGCGTCCTGGCTGTTGATGGTGCCTGGGCAGTTCTGCTTTCCCAGCCAGTGGCCTTTCACCTGCTTTCACCTTCCTGGAGGCTTGTTCTAGCTCTTAACCCAGTTAGCAGAACTTTAGGGAGTTGTAAGCTTGGCAGCTGCTTTTTAACATAGCAGAAGGTCATGAGGCAGAAGGTTTCTTTATATTCTGTTTTTATTGCTTCTCTGTGATTAAAGGGTTTGATTTCAAACACTTGGCAAGGATTGTTTGAACATGGATCTGCTTCAATGTAGGCAAACTCAAGTGTAAGAAACTAACAAACCTACCGACCCCCGCCCCCATCCTTTATTCTCTACATATAATAGACAAATCTATTGGGGCATGATAATTGAACAAAAAGAATTCTTGACAAAGGAAATAACTGTAAGCAGTCCTCAAATGTTCTCTTAAAATCACTGAAGCTTTCTCTAAATAATACACTCCCTGAATATTGAAAATAAGACTGTATTTAAAAATTAAGAGCATTGCTTCCTTGTGTGAACCAATAATGTGCTGTGTGACCTTAGACAGGTTATTTCACCTCTCTGTACCTGAATTTAGTAAAATGAACTTGAGCCATGTGAATTCGAGGGGCTTCCTGTGTACACATAGAAAGATGAGCTAGTAGAGAATAGGGTGTAAGCTTTTCATAATCATGAAGTAGAAGAGCATTATTTTCTCACCATGGTGTAGCAGGCTTAGTTGTGTTCCTCCAAAACTAATATATTGAAGTCCTAACTTCTCAGTACCTCAAAATGGGACCCTATTTGGAATCCAGGCTTTGAAAGAGGCAGTTAAGGTTAAGTGAGTTCACATGGGTGTTCCAGATGACAATATTTGGAGATAGGCCTTCACAGAGGGGATTCAATGAGACCAGTAGGGTGGGGTCTTAATCCAGTAAGATTGGTGTTATTAGCTACTAGGGATATGCTAGGACCAAGTGAAGGGCATGACCAAAGAAAGCTACTTGCAAGCCAAGGGGACTGGCCTCGGGAAGAAGCCAGAACTACTTAACACCTTGATATTCTAGCCTCTAGAACTGTGAGAACGAAATCTCTTAAGTCAGCCAGTCTGTGGAATTTTGTTAGAACAACGTTAGCACACTAATATATGTGGTATTGCAAAGGATGTGTATAGGGGTGCCATCCCTGAGCTGACCTCATGAAGCGGGAGAAAGAGTGAGAACCTCACTCCCTCCCTATTCCTTGCTCCACCTCACTCATGGTCTGGAGCGCAGAATGGGGTTTTTGAAAGCTGAGGTGATTGGATTGTGTGGACCTTACTGGCATTCTTTGGGGGGAAAAATGCTCGGGGTTCTGGATATCAGTAAAAGATAAAATCTTAATCTGTTGTGAGTGTATTTTTCATAGGTCTTAGTGAGAATTCAGAATTACACTTAATTCTTCTATTTGCCACATACTTATTTCATACCATTATCGATCTAGAGAAGCAGGTCCCAGATGTCTTAGTCTGACTCTTTCATGCTCTTCAGTCATCAAGGACCTCCAGGCTCCTTTCTATGTGGCTTATGGCTGTAGATATTTACCATATTAGAAACTAAAAATGAGAAATTTGCTTATTGTTTCATTTAGAATAAGCCTGTTAAGTTAATGTAAAGTTTTTTATGGAAAAAGGATTTTCCCAAAACATAGTGAGAAGCGTAAACTTTTCTCCACATTTTTGTTAACTTTTAGTGTCTGGCTTAGTAGAAGGTAGCTGGATTCCCTTATCTGCTTCTGCCTTCAAGCTTTCGTGATGTGCCTTACACCAGGTTCCAGAAAACTGCAGTATACACAAGAGCATGAGAAAAGCAAGTGCCAACTAGTATTAGGAGAAAAGTAGTTAATATTTCACGGATATCCTGTGTAGCCCTATCTGGACTCGCTAGATCAGTTTGAGAACCTCTGATATGGTAGTAGAGGAGGAAAAAGGTGGTGTATGGTTTCTGTAGGAAAACTTGATTGCCAGGCACCTGGGTGGGTCAGTCTGGTAAGCATCTGCCTTCGACTCAGGTCATGATCCGGGAGTCCCAGGATGGAGCCCTGTATCCAGCTTCCTGCTCAGCGGGGAGTCTGCTTCTGCCTCTGACCTTTCTCCCTCTGGCACTTGTGCTCTCTCTCACTTCCTCTTTCAAATAAGTAAAATCGTCAGTAAAAAAAAATAAATAAAAAAACTTGATTACCTTCCCTGTGGACCAGGCACAGACTTCTCCCTGGGGTTGCCTTTTTAAATTTGTGACCTAAAAATGATTGTCAACTGCACACCTTTTTTTTTTTTTTTTTTTAAAGATTTTATTTATTTACTTGACAAACAGAGATCAGAAGTCGGCAGAGAGAGAGGAGGAAGCAGGCTCCCCGCTGAGCAGAGAGCCTGATGTGGGGCTCGATCCAGGACCCTGGGATCATGACCTGAGTTGAAGGTAGAAGCTTTAACCCACTGAGCCACCCAGGCGCCCCTCAACTGTACACTTTTAAAAATGTAAGTGAACAAGTCAAAATGAGCATGACTCCCAGTGTAGGACACAAATGGCCCTGCATGGCTTAACGGTATGGCTTAAAAGAAGAGAAATGAAGGCAAAGAAGAACTGACTGGTGCTTGTGACCCACAGGGCCCGTAAGGCACAGTGGGGTTTTTTCGTTTTGTTTTTTGCACTTGATCTAGATGTACATTTACCTATTCATAGGGTCTGTCTCCACCAGTCACATGTTTGAGGGTTACTAAAGACTGCAGTGTTTTTTAAAAAGCTAAGGCAGAGAATTAGAGCTAGGTATGGCTTTTCACCTTATAAATGAGAAAGTGAATGTCCAGATAGGTTAGATGCAGTGCTCAGGATTACCCAACTAAGAAATCCAGCACTTGAAATAGGAAAGACCTTGATTTTATGTGATACTGTGTTGTACCTGTACTATTGTCCTCAGCCAGCTTAGCATCTCCCGCTGAAGGTAATTGTGAACTAATTTAGAGAATACAGAATTCCAAGGGTGATCACTCACCATGTAGAGAGACTCATGAAGGCTGCAGTCAAGTGAGAAACATACTAGGACTTCGGTGGATTTGGGGCCAACTGTGTTGGGAGGGATTGGAGGAGAACACTAATTAGCCACAGTGGAAGGAAGACTTTGGGAGAAGGCATGGGGCACCATAACCTTATGGGGCGCCTGGGTGGCCCAGTTGGTGAAGTGTCTGCCTCCGGCTCAGGTCATGATCTCAGGGTCCTGGGATTGAGCCCCACATCGGGCTCCCTGCTCAAGCAGGAGTCGTCATCGTCTTCTCTCTGTCTCTCTCTCAAATAAAATCTTGAGAAAAAAATAGCCTTGTGAACACCAGGGGTGGAGTGGGTTGGAGGGGTGGTGCACGGTGGCAAGGGGGGAAGTTGTTGGGGAATAAGGAGCAAGGAGGCTGAGGGATGGGATGGTGGCAATTATGCCCTCTCTGAATCCAAACTTCCATTTGTGAGGTGCCCCATCTAACAGGGGTGACAGCTAAGGGGCTTGTATCCAGAGCTTGGCAAGGATTCCCCCCAAGATTTTGGTCATTTAACTCCATCGATGAACCAGCTGAGCTAACCAGCCACAGATGTTTTGTTTATAACCGGAGGAATTCATGTGAGGTTGGTGATGACATTTCCCTGTCTCTAAAATGCTGATAGTTAAACAGTGATACTGTGTGCAGCTCTTGGAATCTCTATCCTGAGAGGCAGTTCTTAAGTGTAATGGTTTAATGGTCATTTAGCATGATGGGCCTTTGGAGTGTAATATCATTTGCCTGCCAGTTAAAATGAACGCTTCTCCGTGGGAAGTCAAAGATCATGTCAGCATAGCTTGGGTTAGGTGAAGGAGCGCATCAAGATATGAATGCTAAAATAGAGAATAGGGAATAAAATCTCCTGTATGCCTAGCCTGTTCATAAATCCAGTGTAATTAAAGAACAAAACTAATTCCTACTAAATGGGAAGTGCTCTCTGAATTGGTGAAAAGTTTGACTTATTTTGAAAGAAGCGATACTTTATTATCTTGTCTACTGTTCTCCAATCCTCAACCTAATCTTTTTCTAATCTAATTTGTTGATAAGGTTGAGGTTACCTGGATAAGAGAAGCTGAACTTCTCACTCACCCTGAAGCTTCAGGGTCCCTACTCTTCTGGTTGGGGTGGACAAACGAGGTGTGCTTCCCATTGTTTGGTACCAGTCCCACATTCTTAGGCTCTTGGTGGGACCTCTCTCCAGGTCAAGGACCTCATTCCTTCAGTTGTCTCTTCTTTGTCTTCTTCTCTTTGATCCATCTACCCACGGACTGCATTTTTTCTTTTTTTAAGAAAGAAAATTTCCCTCACTCTTTGGACATACTCACTTTACCCCCCATACATAACTTCAAGGTATGCATACAGTCACGGACGCCCCGACTGTCCCTGGGGTAGCTGCGATTCCGTGCTCGTGGTACTGCGGGGGCTGGAAATGGTCACAGCCACGTTCTCGGCTCTGTTGTCAGGTTCACCGTCTTTCTTGGTGTTTGCTCTTCCTTGCCTGTCTGGGATTGGTGATCTGCCCTTCTGGCTCATGCCCCACTCTCCGTGGGCACATGGGCAGTGTCACCTGCACCCACCTTTTCATAAGCATCTTACGCTGCCTTTAAATCTATACCTTCAGCCCTGCTCTTTCCTTTAAGCTCCAGAGCCAGATACTCAACTGAGAATTGTCCGTGTCTGCCTCAAACTCACCATCTCGAAGCCAGACTTCAACATTGTCCTGCATTGTTGCCAGTCACAGCGGCTGTCCTCAGCATCCTGGAGCAGGGGTCCATGAGCTATAGGCAGTTGGCCAAATCCAGCCTGTACATAGTTCCATAAATGATTTATTGGAACATACCCATTTTTTTTTTAACGTTTTCAAGGGGACCAAGTGCCGTGCAAAAATATATTTAAATCTGACCCTTTACAGAAGGAGTCTGCCAGTTCCTGTCCTAGAGTGGCAAAATCGTTTGAAGGGCATGATAAAACCCATAGGTGGGTACTATCTCCAGAGCTGTTTATTCAGAGACGAGAATTTGCATTTCTAACAAGTTCCCAGGTAATGCTGGTCCAGAAGCCACCCTTTGAACAGACTCAGAACAATGTTCTCAATTACATTGTCATTCACTTCGATCTCCCAAATGAGTTTTAATTTCTCCTCTCCATCCAATCTACTCACTGAAATGATTTTTCAGAAATACACATTTATCTATAATGTGACAAGTTCCCTGGGACTTGTGGGTATCATCACCTTGAACCAGGTATGGATCCCAATAAAAGGAAAAAGGAGCCACAATAGTTAACAGCCTAACTGTTAACAGTTAACAGCTTTATTTTCTATCAAGCGCATGACAGCATTAATGAGCAGAACGGATTCCTCACGATGACCCAGTGTGGTAGGAACTTTTATTCCATTTTCACAGCAGACTGAGATTCAGTGACAAGGTCCTGGGGCAGGCAAGTAGTAGAATCAGAATTTGAACCCAAGCTGCCTGGCTGAGGAGCCTATGCTCCTCTGAATCTCTTTTATCACCCCTCACTCAACCCCTGCCCTGACCTTAGTTTTGTTACTTTAATAAGTATAATTGGAAACCTAGATACATTCTCCTGTGCTAATAGTGCCTCTACAACTATAAAATCAAAGTGAATACAAAGACACAATTCCAATAAAATCTAAGTTAACGTTACATTGATGTTCCACATGATGCTGAATATTTTACTGAATATTAATTGTCTTTTGCAACATGAATTGGTATCTGTTGGCTACAGAGAGGCTCTTGTGAGTTCAACCTAACTGCAGCCTGAGGCATGTTCTGTTATTACATTTCTTTTTCAAACTCCTCTGAAACCATTTTTACACAATAATATAATAATTTGCCTGAATGTGTCATACAAATATTATGTTGACCTCATTTCCCCTCATTAAACTTTCTAGATAGTGAGACTTGCCACCCACACCAGCAAAAGGGAAGCATTGGCTCTGAATCCTAGAGGGATTTTATGTTTTCAGGTGGTTAGCAACAGACCCTTGTTTGAGGAACCCTGAAGTGGAGCTCCTAGGCTATTATCCAAAGCCCTTCTTCACACTGGATCCCAGAATACCCGTCCTTATTTCCTCCCACTACTTTCTTGTCCTTTTAGTTTCCTCAGTACTAAATTGTCTATAAGTTGAGGTTGTCAGTGGCTTGCTTCATTCCTTCAAGTGTTGGTAGGAACTCCTCTCTGAAGGACCCCTCCAGCCCTCAAGCCCACCCCTTGTATCCACTGTACTCCTGAGCCCTATTCATCCATTAAAATTCCACTTGAGCACAGACCTCTCATAAACCATCAAAATGACCTCTGTGTAGCAAAACTAATGACGCCATAATGCCGGGCAAGGTCCTCATGAACCGCCTCCTGTCCTATACCGTGGTTCGAGGTGAGCTCCACAATGTCTAAACAAGATTTTGGAAATAGGCTTTGTGAGGAAAAACTTGAAAAGCCAGGAGCAACAAGGAAGGGGTTTTGTGGGGCCACTAACTTCCCCTCACGCTCCGAGCTGTGCTGCTGGGCCACAGTACTTGCTGGCTCCCCACTGGGTTTTAGGTTCCAAATGGAGTCTTCCCCGGCTGCTCTTCCTTTTTCAGGGAAAGCTTGAGGGAGCATCTTTCTCAGGGAAGGAATAATCAGACATGCTTGGCAGCAGGCAGACTGGATTTTGAAGTAGCAGCTATTTGTAGGGTTGTCCTGGGAAGTCACCTGTCCAGCATCTGGATACCTTCAGAACCATGGGAAGTTGCTTATCCCTCCTGTGGGAGGAAGGGAGCATGCTGAGGTCGGGTCATTGGTCCCAGTGGAGGCTGACTTTGGGTGCAGTCCCTGTCAATGGCTAAAGGGGGACCTGGCTCAACATCCAGGCAACTCAGAATTCGAGCTCTGTGTCATTTTTGGATCTTCTTGCTCCCTTTTCTGCCCTCGTAGTGTTCTGGTCCTGTCGGGTCTTCAATGGCCCATTCAACTTTGGAAATTCCTCAAAGAAAAAATGTACAAAGATAACAAGAGAATGTGTAGAGGCTTGAGATTTTTCCATTGACTACCACTGAAATCAAATTGAACACCAGGCAGATTTCCAAGTCAAGTGTCAAGTAATGATTCCCCATTACTTGAGAGCGAAGTAGTCAACAGTGAGATTATAGGAGCCTATTGAAGCGATCGGAGATTGACAACTCATCTCTACTGAGGAAAGTGCAATTCTGTATCTCTGGATGGGTTATACAGAAAATAGGGCTTGATAGGGGTGTTGTAAGAACTATCAAATTAAAATAATTTCGCTGGGCCATGTTAGCACTGAAAATTCAGTCTTTTCAATGCTGATTCAGTAACAGTATAAAATGCATGTGTTACATGTGCGTGTTAGTCTCTTTTAAAATGTATCCTGATACTGTCTGGATGTAGAAAATCAAGGTTTTTGAAATCAAAATAATTCATTTAATATACAGCAAGAATGGAAGACACTTTGGGAACACATCTATAACAAATGATCGCATATTCCGTGCTGAATGCACTTTTAAGGCTGATAAAGCTTTTAAAAGTAGATCTCTGTCAAAATACTTCATATGTTAATACCATTTGTGGCTACTTTCCATTTCTGTTTCTGTGAAGCAAGAAATCAACACTCTTATCTCCCTTTTTAGCCCTTTATACTGTATAGTCTTTTATTCACTTGAGTAGATGCTATTTTAAATGCCTTATAGTGTGGGGCGCCTGGGTGGCTCAGTGGGTTAAGCCTCTGCCTTTAGCTCAGGTCATGATCCCAGTGTCCTGGGATCAAGCCCAGCATCAGGCTCTCTGCTCAGCAGGGAGCCTGCTTCCTCCTCTCTCTCTCTGCCTGCCTCACTGCCTGCTTGTGATCTCTGTCTGTCAAATAAATAAATCTTAAAAAAAAAAAAAATAAAATAAATGCCTTACAGTGAATGTATATTTAAAATCACTAATTGCAATTGTTTGCATATGATTTTTTCATAATATTAAGTTGGCTTATAAATCTGATCCACTTTGTCATTTGTGTGCATTATTTTTATATACTGGAAAAATCTTACATGTGGCGCAGAGTGCATGTATAGTGTTCAGAATATATGGCTCTTACATAAATATGAATCTAACTTAAACCAACTGAAATGCTTTATGATTCTTATAACATTTAATTGAGCATTTCTTTTAATTAGATAATTATAACATGCTCAAAATGAAAATTTTGGAAAGGGGGGGAAAAATAAAGATGAGTCACTCAAAAAAGATTCCAGCTTTCTAGAATGTACCCATACAGGTTAATGTCTTCTCTCTAAATTGGCATTGTATAAGCCAGCAATTCTCTAAGCAATAACCTGTTGTCTGTCATTAAATATCAGAAATTTTTTTTTCATGTCTAGATAATCATCTGTTTTACAGATGCATGGTAGTGTATACTAACTACTCCTTTTGGTATCCCTAAAAATATTTTTAATTTTTGTATCTTAGGAAAAACAAAAAACATAGTATGTATTTATCATGATTATTCCTTTAGGATAGCTTCTTAGAATTGGAACTACGAGATCACTAAGTCAAAAGAGGAGCTTCATTCGTATTGATGAAGTGTTTTTCAGAGAAGGTAGATGAATTTACATTGCTATCAGTGTATTAAATTATTCAGTTTAGTACTTTGCCAGTAGAAGATTATATAATTTTTAAAAGTACCATTTGGTAAGCCATCTTTGCCTTCTGCTGTGAGATACGTTGTCCTTCTGTCTACTCTTGGTTTCTGTATTTAGTTCCATAGATGCATCTGTTGATCCCTTAATTATTATAATTTTATAATCTTTAATAATTGAGGGAGTCAGTCCCTCTCATTAATCTCTTTGTTGTTTCAGAATTTTCATGGTTAGTCAAACTTGCCTACTTTTTCTTATTTGAAGGTTTGATTTAAATTTGAATAGTTCAGGGAAACTTGTTATCGGAGTATTCCGTTTCTCCAATCCAGAGTGGATTGGCCTTTCTACTTACCTCTGTGTTTGTCCATACGTGTATTTATACACATATAAATATATATATTTTAAATATTGTGTGTGTGTGTGTGTGTGTGTGTGTGTGTGTATTTTTCCCCCATCTTGGAAACCTGGTGACTTTCCCAAGATAGGCTGCCTTTCTTGTTTATCACTTATTCTTTATCTTCCCTCCCGCCTGCTAGGACATTGTATAGGCCCTTTTCATTTGTTAGTTTGGACCTTCCTTTATCCCAGAGAAAAATTTGTGACTGCTTTTGTTACTCATTTTATTAAGAATAGGTTTCTATTTTAAGAATCTTTAGAATATATTTGCATTTCTTGTATAACCTTGATTCGATTTAGAGATCAGTAATTTTTTCTCCATTTTAACATGTAAATTTCATTTTGCTGTTTCTCTGGCCTGTTTTAAATATACATAGAGTCTCGTCACCTTCACTACTGTTACTCTGGTCTGATCCACTGCCCTCTCTTGCCTCCCAGTGGGCCTCTCTTTTGTACTCTTGTCCTTCTACCAACTATTTTCAACACAGCCATTGGTGTTTGAGTAATATAGGTCCTGAAACACTTCAGAATCCTGGAATGGTTCCCCATTTAACTTGGATGAAAGCCAGAATCCTTCCAGTGGCCTACAAAGACCTACAGACTTTCAGTTGCCCTTCACTTCCCGTAACACCCACATTACCTTTCTGACCTCCTCTTCTGGCAGCATTATGTGCCTTGAACTCTGTCCCCGACTCCCATGGCCGTACTTTAATCACAGAAGGTACGGTCTTGCCTCACAACCTTTTCCTTACCTCTTCCTTCTACCTGGAATGCTGTTCCAACCAGGTATCCATCCACGTAGCTAATGCCCACATGCCCTTTAAGTCCTGGCTCAAATCTCACCTTCTCCGTAAAGACGCTCTACTTGGTGGAATGTTCTAAGCCACGAACAGCCCTTCCCTCCCTGCCCTCTTCCTCTCCTACACCCTGCTCTGCCTTCTGCCATAGCTCTTACCTTCCAGGCTTCTGTTTCAGAAGCTTTCTTTGTGAAACTTATTAACAACAAACTTTCTCTAAGGGCCAGGTGTAAAATTTTCTGCTTTGTGGACTCTAACAGTCTCTAATAGCTTTGTCCTTCCAGCATGAAAGCTGTCATAGCAGAGAAAACAGGTTTTATTATCATTTTTTTTAAAGTAGCGCTGTTCCAGTAAAACTTTATTTACAAAAACAGATGCCAAGCCAAATTTGGCCCATGGGCCATTTTTATTTAATATTTTACATTGTATTACATTTATCTTTTTCTAGGTTAATAGTATCTTGCATGAATGATTAGCTTATAAAACCATTTGGGCCTGGCATTTTCTTGATGGAAATATTTTTCTGTTTCATTAATGGTTTTAGGACCTTTCTGGTATTGCAGTTCTTTTTGAGTCCATATTATTTATATTTAAATTGTTCACAGTTTTCTTTTTAATCTCTCTACCTCTGGTCATGTCTTTTATTCTCAATATTAATGTATTCCTTGATTATTCATGTCAGAGATTTTACTATTTTTTGTCTTTTCAGAGGATCAAAGGGATTTTAATACTTTCTATAGTATGGTTTTTTAATTTATCATCTTCTGTTCTTACTTCTTAATACTTTATTCTTTGAGCTTACTATTTTTTTAAATAATTAGCTCATTAATTATCAGCTTCTTTTTCCCCCCTAGAATTTATAGCTATCATCTTCCCTCAAACAAGTTATTTTACTTCATCCTACATGCTTTGATATGGGTTATTAACATTTTTGCTTAGGTTTTTTTTTTTTTTTGACACTTGGATAAGGTATGTTTCTAAGTGTTATTTAAAAAAAAAATTAACACTTAACTACCTTGTTTATTTCACCAGAGACTAGAGTGATAAGGAAATGCTGACTTTTTGAAGTTACTTGAGGCTTCATGGACTAGTATGCAGTTCAGCTTTATGGTTTTTTGTGTGTGTATGTTTATGTACATATATAATATGTTTCACGCTGGAAGTGTTCATTGAATTAAGCCTACCAATTGTATCCCTCATTACTGATTCTTTTCACTTGCTAATCTGTTAGTTACTAGGGCAGAGATGTTGGAATCTTCCAGGTTAATGGTGATTTTAAATGTTTTTTTGTTGTTGACACAGTTGTATTAAAATGCCCTTGAAGTACTTCAAAGTCATGTTAATAGGAGCAGATAAGTTTACAAGTTGTCTTGTCTGTCTGATACATTGACTCTTAACATTTTGCTGTGATACTGTTTATTGCTAGCAGTACTTACTGTGAAGCCTATTAACATGACCATATAGATCGCTTCGATTAGATTTTGATGCATTTTTTCTGCCTTTATGCTTTTGATCTTATTTTGCTTCTTTTATATTAGGTGATTTTAGGGGTAAATGTCATAAAACTGGATTTGTTTTTTTATGACAGTCTTGGTCTTAAACTTTAGTTCATGTCTATTGATGGCAATTACTATAAAATTTCTAGCATATTTTACATTTGTCTTCATCTTTTTTTTCACCTTTGTTAAAACTTTCTCAGTTTTTTTGTTTGTTTATTTTTTGTTTTTTTGTTTTGCTGTACTCCACTAGAAGATCTTCTCATTGCCCTCCTCTTAGTGATTGCTTTAGAAAGGAATAATTATACTAATAAAAATCTAATGGCAATGAAATTCTTTACCTCTTCCCAAGCAGCATGCAAATGTTCAAATGCCTTCACAGGAATGAATGTCTTCCCAGTTGGTATTCTTTTGTTATATAGAATTTTAATGCTATCTTATTTATTCTAATCCCACAAACTTAACTAGCCGCCGTCGTCGTTTTCGTCATTGTTGTTGTTCTTTGTCTTCGTGGTCGTCTTCTTCTTCCTCTTCTTCTTCCTCTTCTTCTTCCTCTTCTTCTTCCTCTTCTTCTTCCTCTTCTTCTTCCTCTTCTTCTTCCTCTTCTTCTTCCTCTTCTTCTTCCTCTTCTTCTTCCTCTTCTTCTTCCTCTTCTTCTTCCTCTTCTTCTTCCTCTTCTTCTTCCTCCTCTTCCTCCTCTTCACATACATATGGGTCCTTTCTTCCATTTTAGATTTCCTTTCAGAGTGCTTTTCCTTCTTGTTTTGCACATCTTTGATGAAGGCTGTGTCGGCTGTCGGAGCTGGGTTTAGATCTAGGAACCCTGGGCAGTGGGCAGGGTCAGATTCAGACATTGGCCAGCCCCTAGGTTGAGGCCATCCGTAAGTGATGGAGTGTGCAAAGTGAACACAGTGGCTCTGGGCTCAGGTTTCCTAGGATCACATGGCAACTGTGCAATCCTCAGCAGGTTCCCCCTATGCTTGAAACTTCAGTTATTTTGTCCTAATAGTAGGGATAATTACGGTACTCATTCACAGGTTATTGTGAGGGTGGAGTAAGTTAATGCATTCAGAGTGCTCAGATCACTACTTTGGCTGTGAACCCTGAAATGTCAACTACTACATTAGTAGTATCATGTTTGTTAGAACTTTCAAATGTTTTTATTGTTAAATAGTTATCTATTTATAGAAAGTTGCAAAGATATTTTGAGAGGTTCCCATACATCTTACAGAGCTTGCCTGATGTTAAAATCTTACATAACCATGGTACAATTAAAAAAAAAATAGGGAAATTACATCAGTACAATACTGTTAATTAAGTTACAGATTTTATTTAGATTTCACCAGTTTTCCCACTACTGTCCTTTTCCTGTTGGAGAATACAATTCAAGATTCCATTTTACAGCTCAGTTGGCATGTTGTCTCAGTCTCTTCATCTGTGACTCTTCGTCAGTCTTCCCTTGTCCTCCAAAACCTTGACCCTTCTTAAGGTTGAATTTGGATCTATGATAACGTAAGGTTGGATTGAGGTTATGTATTTTGACTAGAATACCACAGCAGTGATATGCCCTTCTCAGTGCATCCAACTGGGGGCCGTGATGTCAATATGTCCTATTGTTGATGACGTTAACTTTGGTCACTTGTTGAGGCATGGTGTCTGCTGGGTTTCTCCATTGTAAAGTGAAATTGTTCCCTTTGTGACTAATAAATACCACAGGTATATTTTGGGGACTATGGAAATATCTTGTTTCTCCTCTGAACTTTGAACCACAAATTTTAATATCTGGTGATCTTGACTCATTACGAGAGTGTTTGCTTAATGGTGACTCTCTATTTCCCACACTTATTCTATGTTCAGTAATTCAATATTTTCCTCAGAAGAAACAGTTGTTCCTTTTTCCTCATTTATTTAATTGAATTATTAGGGGTTATAATCCAATAAAAATAAGTTAAAGTATTGGTGTGGAGGAGAGAACCGCAGACAGGTAGTTCAGAATTGTGGAGTATAATCAATGTTAATCAAATCAGAAATGTTTGAGTATGTGAACATGTTAGCAAGCATTTAACACTTAATTTTTAAATCCATAATACACTGGCATTCTAGGTATTATGAACTACAGATCTTATTTCTCAAAGCCTGTAGTATAAACCAAAAGTCTTAATTATATTGCAATTTTCTTATGTGGTTCTAAATATGCACAATATATTCATTGCTTTGGGAAACAAAACTTGCAATGTTCTATTACTCCAAAACATATGAGAAAATTTTTCTCATGTATAGAAACATGGTATCAAATAGAAAAATGGAATTTACGGGGTGCCTGGGTGGCTCAGTGGGTTAAGCCGCTGCCTTCGGCTCAGGTCATGATCTCAGGGTCCTGGGATCGAGTTCCGCATCGGGCTCTCTGCTCAGTGGGGAGCCTGCTTCCCTCTCACTCTCTCTGCCTGCCTCTCTGCCTACTTGTGATCTCTGTCAAATAAATAAATAAAATCTTTAAAAAAAAAAAAGAAAAATGGAATTTAGACAGTGACATTTTATTTATCAAGTATCTTTTACTATGGATTGATGTAAGAGCTATAATATATAATCTCACTCCCAGGCCTAAGTATATTCAGAAGCAACATTTACATAAATTTATCATAGCATAGTAGCAAGAGAAATATAATTTTATTAACCCTGGGGCTCTCCTGGAATAGTAATCAGAATATTTAAGACTGAGAGCTAATAGTATAAATTGGAATGATATGTCTCCACTAAATGCAAACACCTTTTGTTCTATCATGTGTTATTTCCTCTAATTTTTGTTAGCAGTGCCTGAGTTGATGAATAGTTAATGGCCAGATGTAGTATGTAGTAGGTAAAGGTAATACCTATATAACTTTGAAAACAGTTTCAGTTTAAATGGAAGAGTTACTTAGGTGCCCAGTGATTCTTAGAAGTTCTCTTTAGCCCTTTAAATATCATTCTCAAAAAAGATAAGTAGATTAAAATCAGAAGTTTTGATACATTTCCATGTGCATCTGCAATTGGTCATAATAAATTTTATATGACAGTGAGTTTTTTTTTTCAAAAAGAGTAACCATACTTTTTTTTTTTTTTTTGAAATACATAAATGCACAATCTTTCTAAAACTCTGTAAAGGCTTAGTAATAGAAAGTCTGAAGAACCTTTAAAAAGTGGAGTGTAGATGTAGCTTGATAGGGAATTTGTTGAGTCAGTGGAAAACAATTGCAAGTAACTTCCTCTGCAAAATAATCAAGATGCACTCATGAAGATGTTGCTGGAACATGGTCACATGATCACAGCCAAGCCACCCAGCACAGCTGGGACTGACCTACCAGGCTAAAGGCTGGCAGTTGCCATGAAAATCTGCCTGCCCGAGAGGGAGAGTTCTCTCCGAGAAGGTCTCCGGGAGAACAGCAACAGGTGGACAGAGACAGCAGCAGGTGGACAGAGACCTCCGAGGAGGGAGACTGAAGATCTCTGAGGGAAAATAAAAGGCCTGTAGGTAGTGATAATTGAGGGCCTGTTAATGAAACGGTCCCTGTCCCTGTCCACAGGTCTCCAACAGGCATGCGGAATTTCAAATCAGCTTGCGAAGATATTAGCACATTTTCCTTTGTACGTACCTTTCAAGATCTATCATTTACTAGAAAGTTTTACAACACAGACATGTTTTCAGAATGAGTGTAAAGGTCCTGCTTACCATCCATATAGCCCCTTACTGACATAAAGGAAATATGAAGGTGGTACATATGCAAAGTTCCAAAATGAGAACAGTAAAGGGCACAAAGAGTTTTGAGGCTTGCTTTTGTTGTGTACATGTTTAGAATGGTTATTTCTGTCCTCATGAATGAACTGTTAGCATTAAATGATAACTGTCCTCTAGTCAAACATTTGGTTTATATTAATACCAAATTGGTTTATACTCGACCAATTTTCTTTTTGTTGGTAGTTTCCTGGTATGTCTTTTCTTGCCATTTATTAAGTGTTCTGTGCTTTTATATGGGCCCTTCATAAATAGCATATAGTTGAATTTTGTTTGTGAAAAAAATTTTCTTTTTTTTCCTGCTTGGCATATTTCCTTCATGCTGCTTTTTAAAAATTATTTTTTGCTTTCTTCATCCTCCATTTTAAATTCCTTTGATGTCTCAACAAAGACTTGGTTGACTGTTGAGGACAGAGAATGGGGGAAAAACTGGCTGGAGGCTCTGAGAGGTAGCTGGGGCATATGCGGGGCAAGAAGCACAAAGCAGAATTCTTAGTCGCAGTGCTACTGGCATTTGGGGCCAGAGCATTGTTGTCAGGGGCTGTCCTGTGTACTTCATGACGTCGAGCGGGGTCCTTGGCTTTTACCCGCTAAATGCCATTAGTCCTCTCCAGCTGTGATAACCCAAAATACCTCCAGACTTGGCCATTCCTTCTCTGGAGTGAAAGGTAGAGGGTAAAATCCACCTGGTTGAGAGCCACTGCTGTAAGATCATCTACGTGCGCTATTTTTTGGGGCTCCCCCAGTGTCAGAATTTCTGAGGTTCCTCTTGGACTGATAGGATTTGCCAGAGGGGACAAAAGACACTTATTATCTCCTGCCTGTAAAGACCTGCTTGAAAATACTTTCTCATTCCCCATGTTCTCTTTGGTAGAAGGCCCATTTTTGCTCAGTGTTCTCCCCCTCCTCCCCACGAACGTGGCTTAGCCAACACTGGCATTCCCATTCTCTCACCAGTGACCGGTTGACAAATGCCCATGTGACAGAAAACTAATTAGACCTAAGGGAGAGTTTTCACTGGTGATAGCAGAGTCTGGAATAGGCTTCCTTCTTATAGAACACATAGGATGGGCAGTTTTCTCATTGGACAGAGGGTGCGGGGAGGAACTGTGATGCCTGGAACTACATGCAGCACTGAGGGGGACTAAAGTTGGGGCTGCAGAGCAGAAAGAGAAATGAGGGGTCCTTACAACCATGCGGATCCACTAACTTAATCAACCCTGGAAACTAACTCCAGATTGTCTTTTCTAAACTTAAATTTTATGAATCTCCTTTTTTAACCATTCATTTGAGTCTGGATTTTTAAAAATTTGCAGCTGAATTCCTTTTAACATTTTTCCCAAAGTTAGTTGCACTTTATAGTTGTTGACCTCGAATAATTACATCCTTTTATATGCATCAGTCCGTAGATACTCAGTGGTGAAAGCTCTGTGTTTACGTAGACATATTTGAAGCTAAACTTTGAACAGTCTTCATGTGGGATTTTTTTAGTCCACTAAAGGAACATTTTTCAACCCCAAATAATGGTGGGCTAAGAAGCAAATAAACTTTTAAATACTATAAAGTGCAAGAATCAAGAAACTGGGCAAAGCAGGAACACTATTGTTTTGACATTCTAATTATAAATACATTAGACTTGGTGCAAAAAATCATCAAACCATCAGTCTTAGCGATGGTTAAGTTAATTCACTTTTTGAAGTTCAATAACTCATCTGTGAAGTGTCAGCAGCTGGGTCTTGTTAATGGTAAGCCTTTCATTCTTGTTAAATCAATTGTAAATAATAGAACCCCTCAGAGAAAAATGATGAAATAAGCATTGATTTCCAAATTGGGTGTCAGATACAGCATTAATAAAACACATTGCAAGCAAACAAGTACCTAATATACTCTGATCACTGAAATAGTAATCAGGAGGGAAAAAAATCAATAATTTTTGTGTAAGTTGCTAGTATTTTTACATTTCATTTGTATCTATGTATCATCCGATCAGATTTCTCATTTTAGGCCCTGTATGGTTATTTAATTTTCATTATCCTCACTGGCAGAACCAGGTAGTTTTGTGTAATGTTAGATTTGCTTCTCCCTTCTAAATAGGTGACAAGCATCTGGTCACCTATAGTTTTGTTTTGTTTTTGTTTTGTCACCAGTGATTTTGTCGTGTTTAATACAATGCAACAATCATTTATAGCAAGTCACATAAAACCGCAGAAAAATGTAACCACTCTTATAAAACTTTTGAGGAAAATAAAGCTTCCTAACAGGTGTATGTAAAAGTGCTTTGTGCCTACAGACTCCATTTAATGTTAATGCTGTGTCTTTGAACACCACATACAGGGTCTGGCTGAAAGGAAAATATGTCTGTGAACTTGATTATCCAGCAAACGGGGTTGGCAGGGCAACGCCATGTTATCTGTTGGACTGAAATACGAAAGCTGTTAGGAGCTGAATTCATTGAGCATTTTATGAAGGACTAGTTTGAGGGGAAAGTACATAAATTTGTTCTAAAGGCATCCATAGGACAGGTAGAAAGAGAAAGGGTAAAACCTTCAAAAGAGCATCCCAAGCTTCACGAAGTTAAATAACACAACTGTTTCCAGGGTTGGTGTCTAAGGATAAAGTAGCAGGGATGTGGTGGTTGATTTGGGCTTGGTTTTTCTGTTTGAGTGCTGTTTCCTCATGTCTCAGTACTAATCACATTTTGTCTTTTAGTCTATTGTGTTTTTCTCTTTATTTCTAGGTTTCTTTATAAACCCTCTTTGAAGTTATTCAAATAATGTTTTAACTGTTTGCAATTCCATGGTATTTGACCATTTGCTATCAACTGTTGTCCTTGACCTCAACAGCAGACCCCGTGACTCTTCCTAGGAACTCCATTTTGATGTAGATGGGATCCAAGAGTAGATGACATTCAGATGGTAATCGCAAAAAATAGAAATGGAAGCTATTACCCACTAGAAAGAAAATATTATGAGCTGAACACAAGATGAGAAGTAACAAATGTAAAGCAACGTATGTCAGAGAACAGGGAACTTGGGGTCTGACATCCTTTTCCCAATCCACACAAAGACCAACTACTGTGTATCCCAAAGAAGAAAATGAAATAGTTACAGAACTTAGATTATGTCACATGAAGAATACTTGAAGGTTCTGGAAAATTGTAGCTGGGCATAAAGGAGACTTGGGTAGTCTACCAGCTGCTCAAGATATGTTGTATGAGGATGATCGTAAAGTTTTCCAAATAAGGGGAAACTGAGAATAAAAGAGAAATAGTAGTAATGTTTAGGCTGGGAGAACAGTCACATACAAGGACTACACTGATGGGTTGTGTGGTCATTCTAATTTTGAAGAATTTGACTGCTAGCCTCAAAGGGTTCAAGTAGGATCAATGGGAAGGGGAGAAAGAGGCACTGGATTGCTGTATAAAGGGATTTGTAAGGTATGGTTGGGTGGCTGAAATGGGATGCCTGTCTTTGGGAATTTCAGGAAGCCAATGGAATTCCTCAAATATGATTGTGAGGCCATTTAACAAGGACAGTTTTGTGGGGATTTGAGCTCAGAATTGTGGTTGGACCAAATGAACTTGAATATTGTTGCAAACCTTGAGAATCTATGATCCTAAATGTTAAATAAAGTTCCATGGAAAGCTGTACTTTCTAAGACAAGCTGTCTTAAGATCCATTAAGAGAACTGTATTCTAGAGTGAACATAGTCCAGTATGGCTAGAGTGTAGCTCTGAGTCACTCATGTCTGAATGAACTAATGTTTTGGTCAGAAATGAGCTGGACAGAAACCTTTTAGGTAGTAGGACCCACTGTTAAGACCAATAAACCCATCTGGGTAAGACACAAAATTGAGGTATAGTTTGGAGACCTCGAGCCATGAAGTAAAACACCCTCTGAAGCAGAGTCTGTGGTCCCTAGAATGCTCTTCCACTGGACTTGTGAGGAGCCAGGATGATATTTCAAGTAGAACCTTTGAAATTCTTTACAGGGAAGTTGCATTATATGTGCATTTATGCAACTTGAGCTCTAGATCTATATTAAGTAGTATATAAAACTGTCCTCTGTATTCATAGGTATCACATGCCACCTATTTCATATATTGTATGGTACTTCATAGAATGATCTAGAGGATTTTCAAGAATGATCTTGACTTAGTGATTTTGGCCTCATTTGCTTATGCAGCTCTGAACCCCTGTCCTAGGGTAAGGCCCTCCAACCACTCCTTTTTTCTAGGTCAGCTCTAGCTTCATGTTCTTTGGGAAAGCTTCCCTGCTAGCCATGGCTGCACATGGGCAAAGCTGTCTTTGCCGTTGGTGGCATTTCTTGTCTGTGAGGCAGATTTTAGCCTTGAGATACACCTGGCTCTGTTCTCCGTTTGCAGTCTGGCTACACCTGGCCTTGAAATTAGACTCTGCACCTCTTACCCGAGGGACTGAGTCACTCATTTCTTTGGAATCCTCCAGAGTGTGGTGCACCCTGTGGATGGCTGTTCAGTTGAGCTGGGGTCCTCTCACCCTTAATTGGAGAGACTGTTGCAGGAGCCTCATGATGCCTTGACCTCCCAGGTAGAAATATCTAGAGATATTTCTTGCTGCTCTGGGGCAGCCTGATCCACACAGAAAGACTAAAGGGCAATCGTGGGAAGGAGACCTTATTTGTTAATTTAATTTTAGACTGCTTTCCTATGCTAGATTTCAGTGTCCATGGTATATAGACCATGGGACACAAACGGTTTCTAATTATTTTAAAATGTTCTCACTCCCTTTGGGAGTTTTGCATACAAACTGGCTGATTTCATAGTTAGGGATTCATATTTGAGATTCCTGTTTACATAAAATACAGTATTAACAGTTTGAAAAGTATTGCTCACATAAGAACCGTAACCTGATCTTCTCTAATTCCTGCTTTTTTGAATTACTGCCATGGAGGCATGAAAATTGGTATATTCTGAACACCTGCAGGTTCAGGTTTCCTAAGTAAGGACCATCAATTACAAAATACTCTGTGCATAATGGGATTGCAAAAGAATTTAAAGGCAGATTTCTTCTGTTCACTGGTATGCATGAGAAAAAATGATAACATGGAGAGGTTTTGGGGTAGGGAGAGACAGAAGGGTACTTCTAATACAACAAGAAAATTTTTTTACAAACTATCTTCTCAGTGTATGATTTATATCTGTAGTATATGGGAAGGCAAATGTTGGCTGAGGCCAGTTTATTATAGCACATCTCTAGAGTGTGTTAACTGTGAGCAGTGGTTCATAAATGTGCATATTGAACACCACTTCAAGTTCCTTTGCTCCTTAGTGTTAGATTAATAATTGCATCTTTGAGGCTCAGCACTGTGTTATGAAAGACGTCATGGTTTCGCTTATGTAGAGTATGAAATTGTTAAGTACTGAATTAAAAGACCTAGCAACAACTGAAAAACAGATTGTTTCCACTTACTGTAAAACAAGGCTGTGATGCGCAGGCCAGCTTCTGGGATAATCTAACTGACACAGCTGCCACTTCTAGAAACGACGCCTAGTGTTGTGGTTGACTATGCATCATGACCTCTTAAGTCACCTTTTCCCTTTCCAGTCTTTGCTTTGTGATATAACCTTGTAGCTAGCCACTTGGGAGAAAGCACGTTGTTGACTTGTAGCAACTCTGGCAGGTTTTGGTTTTGCCAGTAGTGGTTTGCCTGTGGCATTAGTACTCTTGGCCTTGGAGGAGAAGGCTGACCATTTCAGAGGCCAGGCCAGTGCAGGGAGGATGGAGGCAGCGTGCCTCTGATGGCTGTTGCCTGGATCTTGGCCCATATGGGCTAGATCACTAGCTGGTCTGTCACCACTGTTGGAGTGCCCATGGCCCACAGGCACATGTCAGTTACTGTTTGGATTACATGACCCTGTTAGTGCTGGAACTACCAGGAGTCTTCATTTTTAAGGATAAGAAAGCTTTACTTCTTCTTCTTCTTCTTTTTTAAGATTTATTTATTTATTTGAGAGAGAGAGAGAGAGAGAGAGAGAGAAGAGAGATCCTATGCACACAAGAGAGAGGGAGAAGCAGGCTCTCAGTGAGCAAGGAGCCCGATGTAGGGCTCCATCCCAGCACCCTGAGATCATGACCTGAGCTGAAGGCAGAGGCTTAATCCACTGAGCCACCCAGGCACCCCAAGAAAGCTTTGTTTCATGATAATCCTGGAATAGCCATCTATAATCCTCTCTCCACATCCTGAAACTTGAGAGATAGGCTGTTACACATAGGAAGTTCTTTTTCCCAATGTAGTAACAGTAACGAAGCTTAATTAGAATAGCAAATACTTGCGTAGTTCTTGGTACCTGCTAAGTACTTCCTGTATATCGATAAACTGCCACCATAACCCTCTGAGAATTGAAGCCAGAAAAGTAACTCACCGAGGTTACAGGTCGAGCTGGACTATGAACCCGGGCAATCACAGTCTCTTCTCTCACCGATCATGCATAGTGGCTAGAAGCTGAGGCCTGGTAATCCGTCAAGGTCGGATTTAAGCGCTGGCAACCTGAAACTCAGTCAAGTTTTCTGTCCCTGTTGTTTTTAATGTAATCTGTAAAATGAAGATGGCGATAGAATTTAATTCCAGGGTTTTGGGAATTGTGAGATCTCAGGCATATAAAGTGCTCAATGAATGTTGCCTTAGGATTTATAATGGTGGAGATAGAAGGTCTATCAGTTGATGGGTATAAAACAGTCTAGTGTATAGCCCATGTTTTATGGGCTTCCATGACCCACATGACTGGGTGGTGGGGAGGAGGGACTGGCCAGGAGTGGGGGAGGGGAGAGGTGCCCTTATTCTTGTTTTGGACAATGTAGTCTAATCTGCCCCATAGGGTTACCATCGCAGGAGTGGGTAGAGAAACTTTACCCCAGACCTTGGGTTTAACTTCATTTATAAGAAGTTCACTTCACTTTACAGCTGACAGTCCTGGATCTTATTTAACTGGAAGACAGCAACTGTCAGACTAATTTCCTCTTGATAATTTTGTAAATTTCCTTCTCTAATTGGATAATAGAATTATTGGGAATTTTGCAAATAGAAAATGGGACAATCTGCTGAGGGCAGGAAGTGATAGCAATGCGTTGGACTATGTAAGTCCTTACTGCACACAGTCTAAGCCGCACATTGTGGATTCATCAAAATCCGCTGAGCTGCCATCTCGTTTCGTTTATTTTTACATCCTCTTCTCGCACTGCTGATGTGGGTCCATTACCACAAACCATCATTATCTGTTTTAGTAGTTCTGCTCTTCTTCACTAACTCCTCCTAGGGCAGATGAATTTCACTAATAAGATAGTCAACTACATGCATTCAAATCTGGGTTTTTCCACTGGTGAACCAAAGCAGGAGAGAGAAATTGTGACTTTCAGAAAAACTATGTGCTTACAACATCTAGTTACTCCACTGTTGACATTTTCTCATTACTTTATATTTGTTTAAAGAGGGGATAGTCACTCAGAAAATACCAGGAACAAGTCACAGTTTGAAGTATTTCGGGAGATTTTTATGTTGATGAAATTATATGGTAGAAGTTATTGACCGCTTTTGGTGATCTTGAAATGGAAGCATTTCCAATGGCTTAGAATGCTTTTAAATTTTAACTTTCTGCTAGTGTTTGGGTAGTGTCTCCCTCCCCTCTCCAAATGTATTTAGTTACCTCTTAAAAGAGTTGAGATTTTTGGCAAACCATTCAAAGAAGTTAACTTCAGGCTAAGAGTAAGAACATTAAAAAAAAAAAAATCTGAAAAGTTTGAATTCCATGAAAGAAAATTTTAATAATGCATATTTGTGGAGCACATTGATATTTTAATATGATCGGTGGGTCACCCAGCCATTCTGTTGATCACCATTCTGCCTTACCAGATGAAAACAGTGAAGAATTTGGGCAACCTAAGTGCGACTCTGGTTTACTTCTGTTTGTATTAACAATGATAGACTCTTTTCATTCTTTAAGGTTAACATTTTTCTGTCCTCTACAAGCAGTTGCCTTGCTGGTGGTGTCCATTGTGGCTCAATGACAACTGTACTGATTTTTCTTCTTCCTGTTGGTGCCAAGCCTCAGCCTGTAGGTGTTGCTAACTTGTCAGGTCCCTGAGCATGGCTGCCATTGAAGTTCCTTTGATGGTTCTGTCCTGGTTACTGATGGGAGGTTCCAGGAAACTCAAGACCCACTCTCTCATTGCTATTCTTCATGCTCTGAGAATTTAGAGTTGTGTTTTTTGGGGAGCACCAACGGGAAGTTGACTTTGCTCTATTTCTGTTTCAAAATGGCCTTGAAACGTGGGCCCCACAGGATGTAGGAAAACCTAGCTGAACAGAAAAATGGACCATCTGGCCTTAAACCAGTTCTTGAATAGGAAGATTTGTGTTCTGTCTTTACCTGGGTGAAGAGTTTTTTGTGTGAGTGCTTTCTACACGCTTTGGCAGTATGTCATGCTGCATGCTGGAAGCTCTGGAGTCAGACAGATGGGGTTTGTTTTTGGATCTGTGTATCAGCTGTGTGACCGGGACAAATTACTGGACGTTACTAAGCCTCCATTTCTTCATCTATGAAATGGGAATTACTAGGGTATTAGATGTGTGCCCATCGGCAGCCTCTGTGAACTGTGGCTTACCACCTGTGAGTGAAGTAGCACAGTGAAAAGGCACATGGGAAAGCTTGGTGCCTTTACCTCTGTCTGCAAAGCTGAGGCCAATACAGTCCATAAAATTTGATTTTTAGCAAAAGAAGTACTGGACATAAAAATCTCCCCAAGGACTGTAAATTGCACTTTTTGATGATATCCTATGACATCTTGCCATAGAAGTCTCTATGTGCACATTTCTGTTTTTCATCTGGAGTGCCTCTGAAGCTCGGCTCTGGGTCACTCTTGCACACCATATAGCAACTCTCGCATCGGTTAGTACCATGGATTCTGGAGCCCAGGCTGCCTGCACTTGAATCTTGTCTGTAGGACTTACTGAAGGGCCTTGATCAAGTTACTTAGCCTCCCTGTGCTCCAGTTTTCCCATCTCCCAAATGGTAAGAGTAACAGCAGCTCCCTTGGAGGTTAGTTGTCAGTATTACAATGATTAAATGCTTTATCAGCATTTCTCAGCCTATGGTAAACATCCAGTCAATGTCACCTGCTGCTTACCTACCCCCTCCCTCTAAGTACAGAGTTAATGCTAATGAACGTTTGCCTTTCTTTCTTTTTAATTTTTTAAAAATATTTTATTTATTTATTTGACAGGCAGAGATCACAAGTAGGCAGAGAGGCAGGCAGAGAGAGAGGGGGAAGCAGGCTCCCCACTGAGCAGAGATCCCGATGTGGGTCTCGATTCCAAGACCCTGAGATCATGACCTGAGCCGAAAGGCAGAGGTTTTAACCCACTGAGCCACCCAGGTGCCCCTGAACGTTTACCTTTATCAGAAATTTCCCGTGTGGCTAATTAAACATGAGGTATTGATAGTGGGGGAAAGAAGTCAGGCAATAGACACAGGGAATAGTAGAGAACAGTCTAACCATTTCCTGGCTTATGAGAAATGGGGAACAAAGCTGTCAAACATTCCAGAATTAGGTAAATTGAAGAACTGAAGACAGAGCTTCTACCTTCTTTACCTATAAAGGACCCTGGGGAGCATCACATCTCAGACTGCCCACAGCTGGGTGCATACCCCTAAGTTTCAATTGTCTTGTGTTACCTTTGATGCACCCAGAGAAGTAGGTGAGACTGTGGCTGAGGGGACTGTTGGCATGAGGAGAGAGGAGGGCTGCCAAGAAGACTGTTCCGAGGCCCAAAAGTAGCCCTGCTAGGCCTTTGAAGGAGTCAGAAGTTGTGGGGAGACCAAAGCTGGGGTAAGCCATCCCTGCAGGGGATGTTCCAGGACTAACATAGTCAGCCGGACCAGGACCTACCCTCCAAGGAGCCCGATGACTCCACCCCGAGACAGACGCCCCTTCTCCAGTTCACTTGAACGCCATCTTAGGAGCAAAGAGCAGTGTGGGTGGCTGCCTCCAACTCCACCCCTGCTGCTCTCTTAAGGAGGAAATAAGTTGGAGGTGGAAGGCTGAGGGCTCTGAGAGATGATATGTTTTTATTCAAGGGAACTGAACACTGAGAGGAAGTCTCATCAATAGTGTAAACCGGTCAATTATTTTCCTCCATCAACCAGATGGAGGGGACTTAAGGAGAAGATACCTGCTTTTTTGACTTACACTGTAGATTAAACTTAGCAATCTTGATAGGCCACATATATGGCTTTTGTGAATTTTTCTGTGAGTCTTTTCCAGGGAGAATGACCAAAACATAATCATTTCCTTGTCAACGTTGTCAGTGACTCAAAATCCAGAGTTTTCTGATTTTGCCAAAGATTTACCAAGCAAATGTGATTGTTTTCTTACTGATAAAATGGTTACTTCTATATTTTCCAGCATGTATTCATATCCTATATGCCACTAAAGTAATATAAAAGAAGTACACTGAAAGCATAATGTTAAATTCAGTTGATTGTTGTAATAAGGGGATGGATGTTAGAGATCTGAGGCTTACTCTGTGATATAATGTTTCAAGTAATCTTCTAGCAGTTGCTTTTCATTCAGGATAGTGTTCTCTGAATCTTCATAGTGGTCACATTCAGAGTAGCTGATTGATAAAACTCTAGATATTTTCTGTGCCAGACATGTAATTCAAGGGTGACATTCAGTTATCAATGGCTTGAGTCCTTTATACATCATCTCCCTAAAAGAGGAAGATCCTTTGACTACCAATAAGGACAACCCCTTAATGAGAACTTCACAAAAGTTTCTCACCATTCGCATGGGATTAATTTGCACCTGAACCATGTTGAAAGGTGGTGTGAACCCATTCACAGTCTTGAGCTTGACAAACAATGAGGTAGTCCCATTGGGAAAGACTGCTGTTTTTAAAGGACATTATTTATGTGTGGTTGCCCAGATGTGTTAAGCAAACAAAGCCTCAAAGTGGAGAAATAAAATGAGCACTCAGAAGAGGTGGTCTAATCCTTTAAATGTTCAAGACGTTATTCACAGCTTTGATTGAACACCCTCTCTGTACAAGGTACTGAGAGAGATGAATAAGATAGGACCTTTGACCCTAGAGATCTTACCTTAACAAAATAAAAATAAATGTATGTACACAATAGCTTTTAAGTATGTAGTCACGTGCATTTTCTAGGAACAATGTTTGAACATATTTGCTTTTCAAACAAACCAGGGACTCTAAAAGGTCAAGAACAATTGCAGTTTTAGTCTACTTAATGTAAGCCTGTGCTTTTTCATGGTAGAAAGTTCTGGGCCTTAGTCTGCTTTGGGCTAGCAGTGATAATTGAATTTTTCTTATTGATATAAACTTATCTGGCCTATTTATAGAGAAACCACAATATCACGTATGTGTTAGGTGCCAGAGAAACCTGTAAGGAGGATGTAGTACTTGCCCTTATGCAGGGAGGCCCAGGATCCTATGAGAACAAACCACATGGTACAAGTTCTAGCAGAGGTTCCTGCTAAGTGAAAGGATAAGAGCAGAGTCAGTGAGGCTTCACAGAGAAGTATCCTTTCAATGAACTTGAGCGTAGATGGAGAGGCTAGTTTTCCTCTTTCTTTCAGCCAGGAAGATGTACTTAATTTATCCACTTTAGCGAGTTAAGTAAGATGAAAAGGAATCATATAAGACTTAGTCCCCTTTATAACACTTAGGAAAGGAAAGCTGACTATTGATTGCCAGGTGATATGCTAAGTGCTTTCCTAAGAATTATTTGATTGACTCAACCATTTAAGATAAAGGGACTGAAGCTAAGAAACGGTGGGCTGATATCATACGGCTAATTCATGGAGTAGGTGGGGTGAATATGAATATGATCCCTCTGCTTAGATTACCGGCAGCTCTCAGCTAGATGGGGATTGCATTTTTTAAAAGCTGCTTCACGCCAGCCCTGAGTTTGGGATTGGTGTTTCTGAAATTTCTCTGTGCATCGTAATTGCCTGGAGGGCTCAGGTGATTTTCTGATTCAGGGGGCATGGGGTGGAGCCCAGAATTTGGGCCTAAAGAACATGCTTTGAGAACCAGTGCTGTAAAATAAAGGGCTATTTTTCAATGTTTAATGCACTCATGGGACAGCACTGGGTGGCACAGTCAGTTAAAGCATTGGACTCTTGGTTTTGGCTCAGGTCTGATCTCAGGGTTGTGAGGTTGAGCCCTGAGCCTGGCTCCACTCAGCTCAGAGTCTCTTTTGAGTTTCTTTCTTCCTCTCCCTCTCCCTCCTCCTACCAATAAGTAAACAAATCTTAAAACAACAACAATAAAAAACCACTCGTGCATTAGTGACAGGTGCACCATTTTTCTTTTCTCATATACAAATTCTTTCTATCCCATTTGATCCCTACATTTGGGTTTGACAAAGGAAACTGAACCCTTTAGGATGGATATTGAAAAATACACAGAGTAATAAGTGCTGTTAAGGATGTAGAGGAACTGAGGTGCCTGGGTGGCTCAGTGGGTTAAAGCCTGTGCCTTCGGCTCGGGTCATGATCCCAGGGTCCCGGGATCGGGCTCTCTGCTTAGCAGGGAGCCTGCTTCCCTTCTCTCTCTCTCTGTCTGCCTCTCTGCCTACTTGCGATCTCTGTCAAATAAATAAGTAAAATCTTAAAAAAAAAAAAAAAAAAAGGATATAGAGGAACTGGAATGCCTGTCCATTACCAATGAGAAGGTAATGGTGCATCTGTAGTAGAAGACAGTACGGAGGCTTCTGCAAAAAAAATTAAGCATAGACTTAACATGCGATCCAGCCATTCAGTTCCTAGGTATATGCCCCAAAAACTGGAAGCAGGGACTCAGATTATTTGTACACCCATGTTCATGATAAGAGTGTTACAAAGAGTAGCCAAGAGGTAGTAACGACCCAGCAGTGTTTACCAGGGACTCAGGGGAGGGGAGAATGAGGAATAGAAATTTAATGGGTACAGTTCCAGTTTAGGGTGGAGATGGATACTGGTGATGGTTGTACCACATTATGAACGTATTTAGTGTACCTGAACTGCACACTTAAAAAATTACACTGGAAATTTATGCCTGTTTTACTATAATAAAAAGGGACTATAAAGAGGATTTCTCCACTCCTCCCTCGCTCATCTTCCAAAGCATGCTTGAATAGTCTAGACCATCTCATTTGAATGATTGAGACCTAGAATGGAGCAGTATTTTCTACAGGGATAATAGACCTCTCTTTTAGATACATCTAATACCAAATTTTGAGCTGGTATGGCAACCTAACCTAGAAAAATAATGTGCACATTAAACTTTCCCAGAAGTTAACCCTTCATATCCAACCACGGGCCAGGTTTCCGGGAAAATAAGTCTCAATTTGTCGGAATGGGAAGCCATTGTCTGTAAGGTTAGCTCATAGAAAATGGCCGCAAGTCAGAGGCTGTCTGATTTGGCATCCCTGATGTCTGTCTCTGACACTTAAGGCTAAATTATACTGCTGCTAATTAAATAAACGTGTAAAGCTAGCATCATCCCCTGCGTCTCCTCCTTCATAAAGCAGGGCATTGCCACTTCGGGTAGTTGTCCGTATCCATCATTTCATAATTTCTAACCTTAGGCATAGCTGTTTAACTCAATTAAATGTGACTGAAGTAAACTTTGTTGAAAAACCTAATAGTAAAATAAATATATGGAGTGAAATGCTCAGGGTGATTTCTGCAAATCAAGTTGAGGCTATTAATTTTGGGCCACATGTGTGGTTCTTGATCATGACATTTTTCAGAAGAAATCTCTTCTGTCTGAATTATCCTTTTTGCAAAGGGGAAGCTTGCTCCTGAATTGAACGCCCTACATCTCCTTTAATAAAAGGCTCATCAAAGTGACCAGGTTTCTTAATCCTTGCAAATGCCGTAACTATATATTCTAGAAGGGTATTAAAAATTTAAGACTGGGGGCACCTGGGTGGCTCAGTGGGTTAAGCCTCTGCCTTCGGCTCAGGTCATGATCTCAGGGTCCTGGGATCGACCCCCACATCGGGCTCTCTGCTCAGCAGGGAGCCTGCTTCCTCCTCTCTCTCTGCCTGCCTCTCTGCCTGCTTGTAATCTCTCTCTCTCTCTGTCAAATAAATAAATAAAATCTTTAAAAAAATAAATAAATAAAAATTTAAGACTGCATTGTAAAATATGTTAGGTTCTTAGGTTAAATATTATTGGGTATGAGATTAATACTTGATAATTTGATGTTGTCATTCTTTTTCTGGGTCTTCTCTTTGTTTCACTCAATAAAATCTTAAAACCAGGAAGGACTTTTATCTCGAAAATGCCTTAGTGTGTTCCATAGAATACAATGTTCTGAGCGCTACAGACAGGTTTTCTCTTTTCAAGAAAGTCTTCTTTTGTTAAATAACTATGACAAATTTTGGTTTAAATAAAAGTTAAACCAAAACCCTATGACTTTTAAGGACCTTTACTTTTTTATTTTTGCAGTGAATTGCAGAGGAGAAATTTATAGAATTAGTCCTCCAAAACATACTCTAGGAACTTTGTTTTCCCAGAGGCATCTCTTAGAAGTAAAGGAAGATAAAATGGGCTCTGAGAAAGACAAACTTTGATCCTAGAACAAATGGAAGAAGTGAAGTCTTCAGTCATCATGGTTTACTTGGTATTCTGTGACCTTAACAATAGATTCATTTTTCACTTTGGTGTAGAAAGGCATGAGCTGGAGGCCAAGACCAGAGTTTGAGGCCCTCCTCTATTAGTTGGCTGGCTGAGTCCCCTCAGACATCTCTTTAACTCTGTATCCATACTCTGTAACTCTGTATCCATACTGGGTTGGGGAGTTGCTCCCTCCCATGCTTCACTCAAAGGATTGTTGAGATAATGCTTTTGAAATAGTCTTGCAAACTGTGAAGGGCAATTGCAGATCAGCGTCATCATAAGAATAAGTACATTTGGTGACAGCTCTGGTATTGACTATTTTGCTGTTTACCTCAAGATGCATTTTGTATGTAGTATGATTACATAGTTGGATCACAGCAATATCTAAGAATGACCCCATGTATGGAACAAATAACACCAGAAGCCATGATGCCCAGATGTTAGCCATGTTTTGCTTTGGTAAGGTTGGTTGGGTACCTCCACTTTTTAATTTTTATGTAATTGAAGTACAGATTTCTTCTGATTAGCTCTATCACCTAGCTCCTTTCCCTGCAGTAGAAACTTGTACCATGGTGGCCATTTTTAGCTTTCTGTTGCACCACATTGAGCATTTTGCTTTTGTCTTCCTTGTTGCAAGATGGCTGCTGCGCTGTCAGGCCCTGCAACCACCTTCTTTTTTTTTTTTTTTTAAGATTATTTATTTATTTATTTGACAGGCAGAGATCACAAGCAGGCAGAGAGGCAGGCAGAGAGAGAGAGAGGTGGAAGCAGGCTCCCTGCTGAGCAGAGAGCCCGATGCGGGGCTCAATCCCAGGACCCCGGGATCATGACCCGAGCCGAAGACAGAGGCTCAACCCACTGAGCCACCCAGGCGCCCCCTGCAACCACCTTCTAAGTGGGAGGGAAGGAGAAGCTACTTTTTGGAATGGTTGCATGGACTCAGGAAGGGTGACCCTTCTCAGCAGAATTCGATTCATAATTTGTTGGTCACACTTCTGTTTTGTGACCACCTCTTGGTTAGGGTGGCTTGGAAAATCAAGTGTTCGGCATTCTGACTTCCTGTACGTAGCGCTTTAAGTGTGGTCCCCAGACCATCTGCACCACCTGTGATCTTGCTGGAAATACAGATTCTTCTGCCTTACCCTGCCTGACCCTTTGTCAGGACCAGCTACTTAATTTGTGTGGTCCAGTGCAAAATAAAAATGTGGGGCCCCTAGTTCAGAAGGGATTAAAAATTTCAAGACAGGAACACTGAAGCATTAAATCAAATGGGAGGTCCTGTGTAGTGTCAAAAGTCACAGACCTATGAGGCTGGCGCTACCATCTGTCAGAAAATGTAACCAGTTTTCTAGGTGATTCTGAGGTGAGATCAGGTTTGAGAACCCTGCAAGAGGTACCCAGAATAGGTATTTAATTATTTCCCAGATCTTCTACCTTCTTGAAGAAACTGATGGGCTATCTGTAAAAAGATGCAGTCGCTGATCAGTCCTGTGAAAGGCAGGTGTCCTATGATTTTCTTTGCCGTTGGTGAAAAGCATCTCTTGACATCTGGGCACGAAAGCCCAGCGGGAACGGAGTAGGACCCGGAGGAGATTCTGGAAGGAAACAGCTGTGGCCGAGGACAAATTTTAGACTAAAAAGCTGGGTGGTGTTGCTCTCCTGATGAATGGTTGTTTCAAGGGGTTAAAAAAAAAATTGCAGATGAGCCTTCAATGAAAGTGAAATTAAAGTCATTTATCCCAGATCATTTGGAAATATCAACTCCCTTCTTAAAGAAGGAAAATATAATAAAGCTCCTTCATAAAGATATAAAATATTTAACATGTGACTTCTGCTCTGTACCAACATCACCCCTTAATGGTCGTGTTATTTTGTTACGTTTAACTTCAATGAAAAATTTAGGAGGAAAGATGGGCAAATGTTTAACCCAAATCAGGGGCTTTTTTTGCCTGAAATCTGTGATTACATCATTGGCACATTTATATTGTAAGACATTTTTACGATATAAGCATTTTTTCATTTGGACAGCAACCATAATAAATTGAAATAAAATTCAGTCTTGATTGATGTTGTAAGTGTCATGTACAGGGCAAGTGCCATCTATTAAGTGTGGTTTGCCAGGGCAGCAATAATAGTAGCATTTGAATGTTTTTCTTATTAAGGAGAAAAATGGTCAGTAACATTGGTTTGGTGGACTCCAAGGACGGTGGTAAATGGAAAATGCCTGCAGCATGTGTGACTCCCTCCCTGGCTTGAGGACAAAGGTGGTCAGAAGGCTGCAAGAATTGTTTTTTCCTTTTTTAAAAATTAGGATAAACTATCACAGTTTGTGGAATGAAAGAGAGAGGCTGATTACAACATAATGGAGTGTACCATATTCATCTCTTTGAAATATGACCTCACCCGGCCTTTTCCATTTTACAATCGATTCTCTCATTCCCTTAATGAACCTTTGCATTCATGAGTCTTCCTTGGAAGTATGCACATGAAGTATTGCTGGAGCAAAGAATAATTGTCTGCCAAGTAAGTAAGAACAAAGTGCCTCTCTTGTCGTTCGGTTCAATAACATTAGAAACTGTTAATGCATCATGTTGGGCACCGTATTGTTTTGCTTAATAATTATCTAATTTGCCAAAGCTTGCTTTAAAAAATGTTTTTTGGAAACTGGCACAATAGAGTTGTTTGCCTATTTCTCTAAAGATGGGATGAGAGGCTGGTGTGAATGCATTTAAGCACAATTTTTGTTCTTCAAAGTGTTTCTAAGCACGTCTAATTTGGGCAAAGTAGCACATTCATTTTGAGCAGATACTGTGACAGTGAGGGTATAATAAAACTATAGGGAATAGTTGGTTGCTTGTAACAGAAAGGAAAACAAAACAATAAATGTAATTGTTGGGTTTTTGAATAATAACTCATTTATAGCATTTGGAATACATACATACAAGGTTCATCGATCCAGTATTGGAAGATAATATGATAGATTTTACATAACCCAAGACCTAAAATATATTCTAGTCTCCTCTTTTGATTTCTTCCCTACTGGTGGAGGGAGGAAAGGTTCATTGGCTCTGTTAAAGGTTAGGTATACGACTCTGTGTACATTGGGTATAAAAGGTGGTGTGAATTGATGGCATGAGAAAGGAAAGAACAGGATTGAGTCATGACTGTGCTTGTCAGTCGCAAAGCTATTTCAAAGACTCGTCTTTCCCCCGGAAGCAGGGGAATGGGATTCCCAGCGTGTGTTTGGCCATTTAATTGAGCCCAGGAGAATTTTGGGTAGACACAAACCAGTGGAATTAGGAATTTCTTCAAAGAAAATAAAAGGGAGACAGAAGTAGTGGGGATTACTACAGGGCCCCTATCTAAAAAGAAAACCATAAGGGAACAGATGCCCAAGCCTATGAGGATAGTAAAAATTAAAAGGTAAGTGCAAAGTTACCAAAGCCTATGACAACCAGTTCTTACAAACATATAGAACATCAACCCTGCTCCTGTTTTATGATGGTGACTAAGGTTGCAAATACTCGTCCAGCATGACTTTTAGCCTCATTTCTTCATCTAAATCTCAGGATGGCTCTTTCAGCTTCCTTCAAGGAGCCTTTTCTGACTAGCACAGGGAGGGAGCAATTCCTCTTTGATCTCTCCCTTCCTTAGAAATATGTTGTAACTATTCAATCATTAGGCCTTTTTGTATAGCTGAGGGTTTATTGAGCATTTGCTACACCAGGTGGAAACTGTTTCTGCTTACATTTTCATCCAACCCCTACCCACCATGGGACATAGGTGCTGTAATCTGTTTCAGTGAGATGCAGGAGCATTTAGCGGCTTGCCCAAGTTCCTACAGCTGGCGGGTGACAGACCTAGAATTGGAGTACAGATTCATCTGTCCCCAGAGAGCATGAGCACTGCTTCCCAAAACACATCTCCTTGTGTTAGGGAGATTTTTTTTTTCGTTAGGGAGAATTTTTTTATGTACATGGCGTGCCTCCCCACCGAACCTGTAAACCCTTCAGGAGAAGGTAAATGAACTGCTTTGAGTCTCACACCCACCCTCCATTGGAAGGAGTTCTTTCCCGTTTTTTGGGTACTTCACAAGAGAAACACCTCTCACCCTCCCAAATCTTGCCAGGGCTCACTGGTAAGTCTTTCAGATTTAGACCTGTCCTGTTGTGGGCACTCTGAGATGATTGAATTGGGCGGTGTGTTGAACAGTGTACATTGTAGACTCAACTGGGAATGTTGAAATGATTCCACCACCCCTTCTTTTTGTCTTCTGATAAAAATATTTCTCTCCCTGTCTGTCTCTGATAGAAAATGACATGATGGTCAAAGGCATGTGTGGCATGTTTATTTGAAATAAAGAATGAAAATTTTGCTTCTTGGTTTGAGGCTGAGGATGGACTATGCCAATCGGGTTATATAGTGGATGTTTTTACAGAAACTGTATACCCTGAATCTGTAGTTGAAAGGTTTTAGTAAAAATATAAAGTACAGCATAGGATCAAAGTATTTTATCATCCTTACATTGGGAAAGGTGTTTTTCATTAACTTACAAATCTTTCCAACTATATGGAGATACATAAGATGTCTTTAAGCAGAAGAGTAACAGAATAATTATGTCATCACATCAAGCCTTAGAAAAAGAATTTGCAATGCTTCCAAAGTTTACTGAACAACTTAGCTTCACATCACTAAAATGTTCTCATAAAATTTCTCCTTATGTGCAATGGCTATAAGAACTTTTAATATTTAATTTTTAAAACAGGGTAATTGTAATAATTCAATCGAAAATAATTCTTATTTTTCACAGTAGGACAGCCTTTCAACCATTGGAAATACAATTAAAATGAGGTATTGTGGTGAGAAGTAAGATAGGGCTATAAACATACAAATACATTAGGACAAAATTCTGTGATGTAGGTCACAGGAGGGCAGTAACCATGGTCCAGTGATCAAGAACTTCTCTGGAGGGGTGCCTGGGTGGCTCAGTGGGTTAAGCCTCTGCCTTTGGCTCAGGTCATGATCTCAGGGTCCTGGGATCGAGCCCCACATCGGGCTCTCTGCTCAGCAGGGAGCCTGCTTCCCTCTCTCTCTCTGCCTGCTGTTCTGCCTACTTGTGATCTCACTTTGTCAAATAAATAAATAAAATGTTTAAAAAAAAAATTCTCTGGAGTATCCTGTGTTCTGTGTGAATGGTACAGACCTCTAGAAGCATTCCAGTGATTTGGCATATATGCTTCATCTTTGTCCAAAATCCCTCAGATGCTCTGGGCAGGTGATGTTACCAGGTTTATATAGAAGGGGCTACAAAGGCCCAGGGATGCCCTGATTGACCAGGGTGATCTGCTTTGTGACGGAGCCCAGCACTAGAATCAAAGGTTCAGGCCTTTCCAGTTCTTCTCCCAAACTAAAAGAAGTGTTTTGTTTGTTTGTTTGTTTGTTTGTTTGTTTTTAAGTCTGCTCCACACTGGGTGTGGAGCCCAACGTGGGGCTTGAACTCACAACCCAGAGACCAAGACCTGAGCTGAAATCAAGAGTCAAAGGCTTACCAGACTGAGCCACCCAGGCTCCCCCAAACAAGTTTTCTTTTAAAATGAAAGAATAGGGGCACCTGGGTGAGCCATTTGTTTGAGAGGCCAACTCTTGATTTTGGCTTAGGTTATGATCTCAGGGTCCTGAGATGAAGCCCCAGGATCCTCTGGCTACACACTCAGTGGGAAGTCTGCTTATCTCCCTCTCTCTTTTCCTCTGCCTCACCCCCCCAACTCATGCATGTATGCTTGCACTCTCTAAAATAAACAAATCTAAAGAAAAAAGATTAAAGGGGAAAAGTGGACATAAAGTTTTTTTTTTTTTAATGGCATAGAGTAATCATGAAAATTACTGACAGTGAAAGATCCTTTGATAAAAGCCAATATATGAATGATGCAGCTCTTAAGATGAGAGAATTTGGGGCGCCCAGGTGGCTCAGTGGGTTAAGCCTCTGCCTTTGGCTCAGGTCATGATCTCAGGGTCCTGGGATCGAGCTCTGCGTCGGGCTCTCTGCTCAGCAGGGAGCCTGACTCCCCCCTCTCTCTCTGCCTGCCTCTCGGCCTACTTGTGATCTCTCTCTGTCAGATAAATAAATCTTAAAAACGAGAGAGAATTTAATACTAAATCTGTTCAGGCTCTTGATACTCAAGTGGAATATATTCTGTTTTTGATAAATTTCTAGGTCATGACCAGTAAAAGAAGCATATTTTAAGAAATATCAGTATTTTGTGTTTGGAAATATAAAACCTGAAATGGATTCACCATACTTTTTAAAGAAGCTTTGGATTTAAATGGGGGGAAAACATTTTGCCACTATAATGTAAAATAGTTCTAGTAAGATCAACTATAAGACATGACTTATCTAGGGGCTGAAGTCACGGGTCTGAGAAGGAAGAAACACATTTCTGAAGGAATGCTGCTACTCTGTAATTGGTTTTCCAGGTCATGTTTAAAGTTGAATTACAAAGTTAGCCTCAATTTCCAAGTGTCTAGTGGAATCAGTCTTTTTTCTTAAGGTGGGGAAAGTCGATGTTAATTCCAAAAAGCCAAAAATACTGGAATTCTTTACTCTGACCCTTGCTAACCAAATGGGGGAGCCTATGGTTGAGCAATTTCTTGAACTGTCTTCACCCCTAAAATGGGAAAGATAGCCTTGTTTGGGGGATTAAATGATGGTATGTGTGTTAGTCTGAGCCATCTGAGAAGTAGATGCCGAATGGGAGTGAATGCACGAGGATGTGAGGGGCACCTGGGTGGTTCCATTAAGCCTCTGCCTTTGGCTCTGGTTGTGATTCCGGGGTCCTGGGATCGAGTCCCACATTGGGATCCCTGCTCAGTGGGGAGCCTTCTTCTCCCTCTGCCCCTTCTCCTGCTTGTGTGCTTCTCTCTCTCTCTCTCAAATAATAAAATCTTTAAAGATGTGCAAGGATGTGAACAGGGGACATGCCTGTGAAAGACAATGGGGAGGGAGCTAGGGAACATTGGGAGAGCCAGTCTGCAGTGAGGCAAGGTTGTGACCCCCAGATGGCCAGAGGTAGGAAAGCATTTAGACCTCAGCGTGGTCTAAGGAAAGTTCAACACAGCAGCTGGAGTTCTGAGAAAGGAACTTTCTGAGAGTTGGAGGCCTGCAAGGTGCATTCAGTGGCTCAGAATTTATGAAGCTGTCTGGCACGTGGCAGGTACCTGGTTTCAGTTTACATTCCTGTTTCCACTTTGAATCAGGGCTCATTCTCCCATGGCTTCAGTTTAGTTTATTTTCTTAAGCTGTACTTCACCTTCCTTCTTTTTAAGAATTTAACCGAGGCCCATCCCACAGTGCTGACTTAGAGGATGGTGAGCCTGTGATGTACTTATTTCACAGATGGTAGAGTGAAAAGCCATCTCTTCCTCACATGGGACCCTTGCAGGTTCTTGATTTGGTAGTTTCAGATGTGACTGTATGGGTGGTAAAAATGATTTTTCTAAAATACAAATCCAGTTATATCGGGGATCCTGGGTGGCTCAGTGGGTTAAAGCCTCTGTCTTAGGCTCAGGTCATGATCCCAGGGTGCTGGGATTGAGCCCTGTTTCAGGCTCTCTGCTTATCAGGGAGCCTGCTTCCTCCTCTCTCTCTGCCTGCCTCTCTGACTACTTGTGATCTGTCTGTCAAATAAATAAATAAAATCTTAAAAAAAATAAAATACAAATCCAGTTATATATATATTTTTTCTTTCTCCTTGTCTTAAGGCTAAATCCAACCTTGTAGCACACCATGAAAAACTCTCTGCTTACTTTGTGTCTAACCACATCTGTTCTCACTTTGTCATCTTTCTGCTCCAGTGAGAGTGGTGATGGGACTTGGTATTCATGGGCTGACACACTCCTCTCTGCAGCCTCCTGCTCTCTGGGGATGGCCAACTGACCTCATTCTGGCCAGAGCAATGCTGGGTATATGACTAGGGTGGGGCTTAGGACAAGCTATCTCTTTTCCAATTAAAAAAAAAAAAAAAGACATTTTTAGCTGTTTAGCATTGTGTCCCTTGCCTTTCATTCTCCCACTGGAAACCTAGAGAAGCAGAATCGTTTCAAGAGAGGCAGCAAGAATGAGAAACAGTCCTACCTCATAGGGATGGTAAACCACAGACATTTCTAGAACCTGGATCCTTAAAAGTGTCATTGAACAGTTGTACCAGCCAGACACCCCCTGTCAGATTGTTTACATGCATTTGGTGAACATTCATCTATACTGGTCAGTAGGTTGTTACAAATGCAACCTTGTCTTTTTCACTATAGTTGAAATTCATATATCAAAGCATCTAGGATGTGATGCTTTGTTGGTTTCTTTGCCTAGACTGGACAAGACAGTGAACTTTTTTCTTTGTTTTACTATGTTCAAGGCATTGTGTTAATCCCTGAAATACAGAAATCCCCAGGGACTCTTAGAAAAATAGATGCAAGGGGCGCCTGGGTGGCTCAGCGGGTTAAAGCCTCTGCTTTCAGCTCGGGTCATGATCCCAGAGTCCTGGGATCGAGCCCTGCATCGGGCTCTCTGCTCAGCAGGGAGCCTGCTTCCCTTCCTCTTTCTCTGCCTGCCTCTCTGCCTACTTGTGATCTCTGTCTGTCAAATAAATAAATAAATAAATAAATCTTTAGGGAAAAAAAAAAAAGAAAAATAGATGCAAGTCAACAAAAAATTAAATAGAAGGAATGAATGTTGAAACAGCCTATAGAGCAAGGATCTCATCAAGTCAGAGAGGGTGTCCTGGATGCCTGAATGTGAAAGAGTCAGATGGAGAGAGTGAGTGAAGGTAGTGAAGGGTATGTGCAACGTCTTGGAAGCCAAACTTTTAAGATCATTGTATTCAAGGAACTGGAAGAAGTTTAGGATAGTTGATGGTGAGAGCCAGAAGGCAACAGTGGTAAGTGATGAAGAGGAAGAGGAAAAAGGGGGCCTTGCCACTCATGAGAAGGAGTTTGGCTTCTATCAGCAGTGTAAGTGTCAAGAATTCAGAAGGGATTGGTTAAAGAGGGTTTGGTGGCCCTATCTGTGTTGGAAAAAGCTTGCTATGGTTAGTAACTGGGAAAGAGGATGGAGTCTAGTAGCAAGCGTTTTGCCAGATTCCAGGGACAGATATTTGAGTTTGGGGACTAATTATGGCAGTGGGTTAGGGGAAGAGTAGATGAGTGCTAGTGTTTGGATTGACAGGGTGTAAATGATGGAGGCAGATGAAAATGAAGAAGGATAAACCAGAATGTGTCAACATCCAGATTTAAAGTGAGGGGGTAGAAAACAATTTACCATGCTAATGGACATCAGAAGAAAGCTGGGTGGCAGTCCTTATACCAGAGCAATTAGATTTTAAGCCAAAGACTATAATAAGAGATGAGGGAGGACACTATATTGTACTCAAAGAGTTTGTCCAACAAGAAGATCTAACAATTTTAAATATCTATGCCCCTAACGTGGGAACAGCCAACTATATAAACCAATTAATAACAAAATCAAAGAAACACATCAACAATAATACGATAATAGTAGGGGACTTTAACACTCCCCTCACTGAAATGGGCAGATCATCCAAGCAAAAAATCAACAAGGAAATAAAGGCCTTAAATGACACACTGGACCAGATGGACATCACAGATATATTCAGAACATTTCATCCCAAAGCAACAGAATACACATTCTTCTCTGGTGCACATGGAACATTCTCCAGAATAGATCACATCCTGGGTCATAAATCAGGTCTCAACCGGTATCAAAAGATTGGGATCATTCCTTGCATATTTTCAGACCACAATGCTCTGAAGCTAGAACTCAATCACAAGAGGAAATTTGGAAAGAATGCAAATACATGGAGACTAAACAGTATCCTTCTAAAGAATGAATGGGTCAACCAGGAAATTAAAGAAGAATTGAAAAAATTCATGGAAACAAATAATGAAAACACAATGGTTCAAAATCTGTGGGACACAGCAAAGGCAGTCCTGAGAGGAAAATATATAGCGGTACAAGCCTTTCTCAAGAAACAAGAAAGGTCTCAAATACATAACCAAACCCTACACCTAAAGGAGTTGGAGAAAGAACAACAAAGAAAGCCTAAACCCAGCAGGAGAAGAGAAATCATAAAGATCAGAGCAGAAATCAATGAAATAGAAGCCAAAAAAACAATAGAACAAATCAACAAAACTAGGAGCTGGTCCTTTGAAAGAATTAATAAGATTGATAAACCGCTGGCCAGACTTATCAAAAAGAAAAGAGAAAGGACCCAAATAAATAAAGTCATGAATGAAAGAGGAGAGATCACAACTAACACCAAAGAAATACAAACAATTATAAGAACATACTATGAGCAACCCTACACCAACAAATTTGACAATCTGGAAGAAATGGATGCATTCCTAGGGACATATAAACTACCACGAACCAGGAAGAAATAGAAAACCTGAACAGACCCATACCAGTAAGGAGATTGAAATAGTCATCAAAAATCTCACAACAAACAAAAGCCCAGGGCCAGACGGCTTCCCAGGGGAATTCTACCAAACATTGAAAGAAGAACTAATTCCTATTCTCCTGAAACTGTTCCAAAAAATAGAAATGGAAGGAAAACTTCCAAACTCATTTTATGAGGCCAGCATCACCTTGATCCCAAAACCAGACAAGGATCCCATCAAAAAAGAGAATTACAGACCAATATCCTTGATGAACCCAAATGTAAAAATTCTCACCAAAATACTAGTCAATAGGATTCAACAGTACATTGAAGGGATTATTCACCATGACCAAGTGGGATTTATTCCAGGGCTGCAAGGTTGGCTCAACATATGCAAATCAATGAATGTGATACAACCCATTAATAAAAGAAAGAACAAGAACTATATGATACTCTTAATAGATGCTGAAAAAGCATTTGACAAAGTACAGCATCCCTTCCTGATCAAAACCCTTCAAAGTGTAGGGATAGAGGGCACATACATCAATATTATCAAAGCCATCTATGAAAAACCCACCGCAAATATCATTCTCAATGGAGAAAAACTGAAATCTTTTCTGCTAAGATCAGGAACATGGCAGGCATGTCCATTATCACCACTGCTATTCAACATAGTACTAGAAGTCCTAGCCTCAGCAATCAGACAACAAAAAGAAATTAAAGGCATCCAAATCGACAAAGAAGTCAAACTATCACTCTTCACAAATGATATGATACTATATGTGGAAAACCCAAAAGACTCCACTCCAAAACTGCTAGAACTTGTACAGGAATTTAGTAAAGTGTCAGGATATAAAATCAATGCACAGAAATCTGTTGCATTTCTCTACACCAACAACAAGACAGAAGAAAGAGAAATTAAGGAGTCAATCCCATTTACAATTGCACCCAAAACTGTAAGATACCTAGGAATAAACCTAACCAAAGAGGCTAAGAATCTATACTCAGAAAACTATAAAGTATTCATGAAAGAAATTGAGGAAGACACAAAGAAATGGAAAAATGTTCCATGCTCCTGGATTGGAAGAACAAATATTGTGAAAATGTCTATGCTACCTAAAGCAATCTACACATTTAATGCAATCCCTATCAAAATACCACCCATTTTTTCCAAAGAAATGGAACAAATAATCCTAAAATTTATATGGAACCAGAAAAGACCTCAAATAGCTAAAGGAATATTGAAAAAGAAAGCCAAAGTTGGTGGCATCACAATTCTGGACTTCAAGCTCTATTACAAAGCTGTCATCATCAAGACAGTATGGTACTGGCACAAAAACAGATACATAGATCAATGGAACAGAATAGAGAGCCCAGAAATAGACCCTCAACTCTATGGTCAATTAATCTTAGACAAAGCAGGAAAGAATGTCCAATGGAAAAAAGACAGCTTCTTCAATAAATAGTGTTGGGAAAATTGGATGGCCACATGCAGAAAAATGAAATTAGACCATTTCCTTACACCACACACGAAAATAGACTCAAAATGGATGAAGGACCTCAATGTGAGAAAGGAATCCATCAAAATCCTTGAGGAGAACACAGGTAGCAACCTCTTCGACCTCAGCCACAGCAACGTCTTCCTAGGAACATCGTCAAAGGCAATGGAAGCAAGGACACAAATGAACTATTGGGATTTCATCAAGATCAAAAGCTTTTGCACAGCAAAGGAAACAGTTAACAAAACCAAAAGACAACTGACAGAATGGGAGAAGATATTTGCAAATGACATATCAGATAAAGGGCTAGTGTCCAAAATCTATAAAGAACTTAGCAAATTCAACACCCAAAGTACAAATAATCCAATCAAGAAATGGGCAGAAGACATGAACAGACATTTCTACAAAGAAGACATCCAGATGGCCAACAGACACATGAAAAAGTGCTCCACATCACTCGGCATCAGGGAAATACAAATCAAAACCACAATGAGATACCACCTTACACCAGTCAGAATGGCTAAAATTAACAAGTCAGGAAATGACAGATGCTGGCGAGGATGCGGAGAAAGGGGAACCCTCCTACACTGTTGGTGGGAATGCAAGCTGGTGCAACCACTCTGGAAAACAGCATGGAGGTTCCTCAAAAAGTTGAAAATAGAACTACCCTATGTCCCAGCAATTGCACTACTGGGTATTTACCCTAAAGATACAAACATAGTGATCTGAAGGGGCACGTGCACCCGAATGTTTATAGCAGCAATGTCTGCAATAGCCAAACTATGGAAAGAACCTAAATGTCCATCAATAGACAGATGGATAAAGAAGATGTTTTATATATACACAATGGAATACTGTGTAGCCATCAAAAGAAATGAAATCTTGCCATTTGCGATGATGTGGATGGAACTAGAGGGTATCATGCTTAGTGAAATAAGTCAATCGGAGAAAGACAACTGTCACATGATCTCCCTGATATGAGGAAGTAGAGATGCAACATGGGGGGTTAGGGGGGTAGGAGAACAATAAATGAAACAAGATGGGATCGGGAGGGAGACAAAACATAAGTGACTCTTAATCTCACAAAACAAACAGGGTTGCTGGGGGGAGGGGGGTCTGGAGAGGGGGGTGTGGTTATGGACATTGGGGAGGGTATGTGCTATGGTGAGTGCTGTGAAGTGTGTAAACCTGGCGATTCACAGACCTGTACCCCTGGGGATAAAAATACTTTATATGTTTATAAAAAATAATTAATTATAAAAAACAGAATGTGTCAAGATTCTTTGCTTAGACAAAAAGACATTACTGCCACTGGATGAGATAATTCACGTGAAGCTTGGAGCATCGGTTAACCATTATTGTTGGATTGGGTTAAATAAAGGAAGAGAAGGAGATCAGTTTTGTACAGGGTGACGCTGAGAGGCCAAAAGATCAAATGTATGAAATCAGTTGGAGGATTTGGGGCTGAGCTGGAGATACTCAGAATTACTCATGGAATCAGCCAATATTTATGGAACACCCACCATGAGATGGGTGTTATACTAGGCACTGGTGTATCTATGGCAGTTGGCCATGGGCAAGCCCCTGAGGAAGGAGCATATTTGAGGGTGAGGATGGGAATTTTCAAACTCGAGCATTAAAATCATCTGGAGGGCTTATTAAAACGAGTTGTAAGGTTCTCCCCCAGAAATTGGATGCAGTAGATTAGGGCTGACACTCTGCACTTTAACAGTCCCCCTAAGTGATGACGCTGATTCTGCTGGTCTAGGGCCATACTCCAAGCAGATTAGGAAAGAGACATGGCTGTAGAGGAGTGAGAAGAAAGAGCTAAAGGGGGTTATAGGGAGAAGCCAAAAATGGACATTTTGAAAAGGAAGCAATAGGTCTGTCAAATGTTGCTGACAGCACAAAAATAGTGAAACTAAATGAAAAACCATTCCTTCCTTTAGTAAATCAGACAAGAGAAGCTGGTTGATGAGTAGGAACTAGAGGAATGCGAGTAGTAAAGACAGGGGTTGATGTGGTTAGTCAACTTAAGTAATTTGCCTCCCTTCTAAATAAACAGACTTTGAAAACACATTTATTCACCAAAGTGCTTAGGTGGGGTAAATGAGCTGTATTTACATGGGAAGATTCTATGGGAAATACCTGTCCACAGTAAAGCTAAACAGATTAGAAAATAGCAGCATTTCTTCATGTTGTTAATATGCAAATGAGCATTGCACACTGCCATTGGAATCCACTAAGCAATGTTTCCCCAAATTATTTGACAATGAAGTAACTTTTGGTACAACTGTCTTTGGGACAAACAGTGCAGGAACACCCTTTGGAACTAGTCTCTGCAATTTGAAAACTGACTGTGGTTTGTAGAAGTCACTGGGGAGGAAGATATCCTATCTTTATCAACCTCCCAGAAAAGCTTGGCATTTGAGTGGGATCCCTTTTCGGAAGCTGGAACTTTGTACAAGTCACAGGTGTCTGGCATCCTATCTGTGCAGTATTATGGTATATTCTAAGTCTTTGAATGGGTGGTAGACAACTTGGAGAAAACCTCATTGTTTTCAGGGTATTTGGTATCCTGGAGACGTATTTGGATTTTTTTTTTTTTTAAAGATTTTTATTTATTTGACAGACAAGCAGGCAGAGAGGCAGGCAGAGACAGAGAGAGGAGGAAGCAGGCTCCCTGCTGAGCCGAGAGCCTGATGCAGGGCTCGATCCCAGGACCCTGGGATCATGACCTGAGCCGAAGGCAGAGGCTTTAACCCACTGAGCCACCCAGGTGCCCCCCGTATTTGGATTTTTATCATCAGAATGATTTAAAGCATTTCTTCCCGTTAATTTGTCTTCTAAAAGGTGCCTAAAGTTAAAGATAACCTCTATATAATATATAGTAGCTATATATTTTAGTCTTAATTATTTATTGCAAACATCTCTTTTCTTTAAAAGATGTAGCAGGATCTGTACTAGAAGAGATTGCAGTTACCATATGCTCTGTACATTGGGAGCCAATACACACACCGTTTCCGTCAAAGAAAATCAATGAAGCAAGAACCTTAACAATTTGGATCTTCCCATTGATAAGACTAATACTTCTTGTGTGCAGCTTACTTCAACCTAATGAACAAAATTCAGCTGCTTTAGTTTGGAAATGGTTTTTAGAAGCGCAGAAATAAGGTCAAATCAAGGACCTTCGTGAGAGGAGAATAAACTGGCTAGATACACGGAGGGCTTTACTAAGTCTAAAATTCTGTAATTCTTGACAAGTGACCAGATCTTTGTATTTTTGGCTAACATAACAGTTAATTCACATTGTACAGAAGATTGGGGCCAGGGTAATGAAAAAGGAAAGGCTTTGACTGGGCCTTAGTATACTAGCTCTATCTTAACTTTCTAGTCCTATAAACTATCAACATTTGACAGAACTAGTTGAGTTACTATTGTTTGAGAAAAATGTAAAATTTTTCCCAGTGTCTGCCTCAACCTATCCTGCCTTCCCATAACTTCACCTGTCTGTGGGTTCCACCATCCTGTTACAGCTGAATCCCAATTTTTCCATCAAGTGTTTCTTAGTGGGCTTATTAATATTGACATCTCTCACTTGTATGATACTTTAAAAATGTCAAAGAATTTTTACCAACATTATCTTTATTTTCCATGATAACCCTGAGAAGCAAATTACTGCGATGGCCTGTTTATAGAGGAAGGGACCAAGATGCCAAGAGAGTAAAGACCTGTAAGTTATAGACTAGGACCAAGTCAGGATTTAGGCTACCAGTTTTATACTCCATGCTCTGCCTTGCCTGGGTCTGTCCTCACTGGGCTACAGGTACTTATTTATCCACATATTCATTCAATAAAATTATTGAGCCTCTACTTGATTCTACTCTAATGATGTTTCTATAGTAAGAATTAGCACATACAATTGGCAAAGTAGAAGAGTGACATTGATGAACCATTGTGGTAATCTTGCTTTTTTCCAGCGCATTCATATTGAAGATTTTCAAGTTGACCAACACAGCTGAATTCAACAAGCTATGAGTATGCGGGGTTTGCATGCGGTGCCAGTTTTGTTCCTGACTTGGTTGGCTCCGTGTTCGGGCTTGGAAGCATTTATTCTAGTCTTCATTTTTCTGCATTTTTACTTCATCTCCATGGCTCAGTTGTTTGTTTTTCAGGGTGTGAGAGTGCTTGTGAGTGGGGTGGGGGCAGAGGAAGGGAGAGAATCCTAAGCCAGCTCCATGCCCAGCACGGAGCCCAACGCAGGGCTCCATTTTGTGGTCCTGAGATGATGACCTGAACGGAAATCCTGAGTCAGACACTTAATCTACTGAGGCACTCAGGCTCCCCCAAGGCTCAGATTTCATGTTCTCTTAAACCTCCTTCCGTCAAGCTACTACTTTTTCTTTATGTTTGTATGTTAAGGTCCTTTTATATACTACTGTTTTATTTACTAGGAATTCATCATGTCTTTTAACTGTGACAGTGTTTTTATTGGGATTGTTACTTTTGTTTGTGCTCTGGTTACAAGGTGCATACATATGGAGTGGTCTTTTCTGACCTATTTTGTTCTATCCCCTCTGATCTTTGTGTGTCATTTTGTAGGGCATAAGGATTTTAATAACGTGTATATGGCATACTTGCTTAAATGGCTGTATGTGCAGAGTAAATAATGAGTACACATGTGTATAGTTGTATTTGTAGATGTATTTGTTCTCCAGAGTAAAGTGTCTAACTTCCATAGCTTTCCCTGAAATGTTTCTAACAAAAGTGTAGAAAAAAAAAAAATGTTGGCTTTCAACTCAATGTAGGAATTGTGGAAAAGCTAGCAGGTGCTAGGTATTTCATCATTCAGTTCTCACAGCAAATGTAAATCTGCATCTTTCTGTTCCCATTTTTGGCAAAGGATTTGAACCTAGGGCAGTCTGACTCTATAACTCTTGATTTTATAACCTAAAACCTACCATGTTTCCATTTTTAAAAAAGCTAAACATCGAATTTTAGAATATAAAAATTACTCTACCTCAGCCTAGAAACTGGGGAGGAGATGTTGGAAAAAAAAGAGAAGAAAGAAAGTTAAATTGTTTCCCTTTCTACTCTCCTTTCAAAGACTTCTTAGTAAGTTATATGGTTTTCTCCCTTGGGTCCAATCTCTTTAAATACAAATGTTGAATTCTTTTTATCCCAGACTTTCTAATAATGACACTGCTTAGTGGAAACTCATTCAAAGATAAACACAAGAATAACCATAGGACATAAAATGATAAATATAAAGTACAGAGTAAATAAGCTTTGCAGTTTCTTGGGACCCATGGGCATCTGCTTATATAAATGGGAGCTGTGTTGGTTAAAATACTACTAGCTGCTGTAACAGATACCCCTCTGACCCCATCAAATCTAAAGTTCGGAGGAATGAAAGAAAGGTTTGCCACTCACCCAACAGTCCAACTTAGGTGCCCTTGGTCTGGCAGCTCTTTTCCAAGCTTGAATTCAGAGCCTCTATTTCTTTCCATTTTGTAACCCTACAATTATCAACATATGGATCTCCGATGGGAAGGGAGCGCACTCACCTCCATTATAGCCAACCGGAGGCAGAAAAGACCACGGAGAGTTGGGAGGGTTTTATGGGGAGACCCCAAATGACAGACATGACTGCTGCCCCACGACCGTGGATAAAACTCATTCACGTGGCTCCTTCTAACCACAAGGAATATAGTCTGTGTGCCCCCAAGGAGGAAGAACTGCCAGTCTGTGAACAGCTAGCTGGTTTCTGCCACCGGGTCGACATAAGTTCTTTAACAGCTCAAGTTTTACGTCTAAAGCTATTGCTTCCAGCAGAATAAATTTCTCCACGGCAAGCTGTGATAAATGTTATGACTTTATATTTTATTTTATAGCACCTCTGCTCCATTCCTGCTAAATTGCCTTACTGTGTTTCATTACGGGCACTAATGATGAATTAAGTTGGACTGCTTAATAATTAAAAGTATCTCTAGGATAAAACCATATTTTCTCTTGGAAGAAATCTATTTGGCTTTGTTCACAGCTACAGTAGTCAGTGTGAGAATTAGAATTCTTAAGAAATGAATGAACGGACGTCTCAATAAGTGACATTGACAGGGTTATTCAGCTTGTTTGCTAGTAAAATAACGTGTATAAAATATAAAGGAGAGCTTTTTATTAAGATAAAATTTAAAAAATGAGTGGACTAACTTTTAAGTATAACTCGGGGAATACTAACCCTTGGATAAACTGACATGTCCGAAAGAGAACTCTAGAAGCAACCTCTTTCTGAGGCATATTTGGAGAAAGATGGAGGTGGAATCATCTCATGGATTGGGGTCAAGCATAGGTGATATGTAATGTCAAAGAGTTACCCATTTTTTGATTTTTTTGTTTTTGCTGTAAAGTAGTATCATGTTAACATTGTAAAAATTGAAGGGATGCCTGAGCATCCAGCTGTTGGTTTCTGTTCAGGGCGTGAGTTCCAACCCTGCGTTGGGTTCCTCAGTGCAGAGTCTGCTTGATATTCCCTCTCCCTCCCCACTCCCTCCATGCTTGCTCTCACTCTTTCTCTCTCTCAAACGAATAAATAAATCTTTTAGAAAAAATTGAATACACTTAGATCCTGTGGTCACTCCATGGATGGCATCACAGGATCTACGTACCAGAGGGGGGTTAAAATGGGTCATTGGGGTGCACTTTCCTGAAAAGAGAGTCCATAGCTTTATTATGTTGTCAGAGCATCTTGTGATACTCCCCCAAAGACTTAGAACCTGCTGAAGCAAGAAGACTTGAATCTTAAGATTGGCAAAAACACAGAACATATGGTTGCTTTAAAGAAGTTCAAGTCTACAGGCCTAGAAGATACTCCAGAATGCTCAACAGCATGAACACGGGACCTTAAAACCATTTTTAGTAACATTTACTCATGTACATATTCATCAAATATTGAGTGCCTTTTCCATGCTTCATGCTGTGCTTAGATATTCTAATGGATGAAGGGAGAGTTGCAAGAAATTTGAAAGTGAGGGAAAGTGGTCAGGAAATAGGGCTCTATATTAGTATCTGCAAGCTTAAGTGTGAGCATCAGGCACCCAAGGGCTCAAAGCCCACTTTAATTTATTCTCTGTCATCTTGAATGGGTTGGGGAACCTCTCCATACCTTCATTTGTTTTTTATAAAGGGAGGATTAATGTACCTATTTCTTTGTGTTGTTAAGAAGAGTAAATTAAGAATACACATAACCGGGGCACCTGGGTGGCTCAGTGGGTTAATGCCTCTGCCTTCAGCTCCGGTCATGATCCCAGGGTCCTGGGATGGAGCCCCACATCGGGCTCTCTGCTCAGCGGGAAGCCTGCTTCCCTTCCTCTCTCTCTGCCTGCCTCTCTGCCTACTTGTGATCTCTGTCTGTCAAATAAATAAATAAAAATCTTAAAAAAAAAAAAAGAATACACATAACCTACTTAATATGGTGGCCCATACACAATAAACCTCAACTAGTGGTAGCCGTCTTTGGTAGCCCTTTAAATATTGTATCTGTCAGGAATAAGATTGAATTAAGCTTACTATGGGTGGCACTGTGGGTAGGATGGAAGCTAAGTTATAGGAAGACACAGTTCAGCTTAACATGGAGAATCTTTTAATAATTACAAAAATGGATTAAAAAGAAAAACCCAGGGCACAGGGTAATGAGCTCCATTACAGGGAGTATTTTAATAGAAGAAGCCACCACTTCTCAGGGGAAGAGAAAATCTTTATATGATTAAACTAAGTTGCATCTGACATTTCTTCTAAAATTAGTATTCCATTAGTATTTTCAATAACTATCTTATCAGTGATGGTTATAGAAGGAACTTGAATCTGGTTTAGGCAGTGTCTCTCAACATCTCTAAGAAAAACATGTTTTCAAAGAGTATAACTCATTAAATATTCCAACTCCAATACGAGACTGGAAGATAGGAAAATTATCCCATACAGATATGTCTTCTTTAAAGAATGCTTAACTCATGAATTCCTGAGGTGACAGTACATACATATGGTAGTTACTGGCTTAACAGAGTTTTTTTTTTCCCCCGAATGGTATTAACTTCAATTTACAGACAACTCTATAGGGACATAGCAAATGTACTAGGTTATTTTATTTATTTTATTTTTTGAGTCAGAGATCATCTATAGTAATGAATGTAGAAATTGATTTAACACATGTCCCGTAAGAAAACTGAAATATACACTTTCAGAATTTATGCATCAGTTTCTTTCTAGAACAGCAAGGTTGAAATTAAATGAAATACAACATCAGAAAATATTTACAGAGTAGCTTCTTACTTGTCTATCACAGTAGAAAACAATAAGCCAAGAATATCTTCATCAAAATGAAATCACATCTTTTTTTTTTTTAAGATTTTATTTATTGATTAGACAGAGATCACAAGTAGGCAGAGAGGCAGGCAGAGAGAGGGGTGGGGAAGCAGGCTCCCCGCTGAGCAGAGAGCCCGATGAGGGCTCCATCCCAGGACCCTGAGATCATGACCTGAGCTGAAAGCAGAGGCTTTAACCCACTGAGCCACCCAGGCGCCCCTGAAATCACATGTTTTAAAGTGAAATGATGCAAATCTGTGTCTGTTCAGCAGTCAAAACAAAACAACCCCCCACCCCTGGCAAAAACAATCAAACCAACAGACAAAAAACTAAGCCTGTCGTGGACATTAGTCTTCACGGTCCCATACTTTTAACTTTTTTGGAGAAAGAGGTTTCAAGATTAATTGTAATGATCAGGTCAGTAATTATAAATTCATAAATAAGCCCAAGAAGTAACATAGAGAATAGTAGATCCCCAGTCCATAGCAGTACCCTGGAATTGCCTATTAACATTAGGGGTTTACTTAACTATCTCTTAACAATTGAATAATGTATTTTGGAAATTGAATCCACTTTGCAGAGTTCTTGGTAAAGCCAGCTTGTCTCTCTCAATGCAGTGGAAGAAGGCACAAGTCCATTGGATGCTAAGGTAGTTACAACCACAGGGAGCTAGAGGGGCATGGCCCAGACAGTGTCAGCTGCATGTGGAATGGTATAGTCCATGACATTCGTTACAGGGTGTTAGGGAATCTGAGGTGCCATCATCCCAAATCCTATGCCACTCTACCTTCTGTAGGCCCCCAGCTCAGGGATCTGAGGCATGGAATGCTTAATTGCTTTAACATTCCTTAGCAGCACTGAGAGGTCCCATATATGCTCAAATCTCTTGACCAGTGACCTTTTCCCAGGCTTTTCTTTGGCATGTTGGTAATGAGAGGGCCCTTGCATTTGCTAGAATATTGACATTCGTGGAATCATCGAAGTTTGTGAAGTCTGTGATGATGGCACAGTAGTATTAAAGGCAGGACAGCACAGGTATGGTGCCTTCTCAGACGGGCCTCAACCTGCTCACAGGAAGAGGCAAATCTTCTGGATTTGGTACCTACAACACCTTATGCTGATGACGTTTACAACAGAATGGTCAGAATGATGTGGGAATCTCAGTACTTTTGTAACAGAGGCACAACTAGCCTGTTTTGACCACACGTATGTTACAAATATGCCTCCCTGTGATCTATTTCTGACATTGTACATGGTTGTCTGACTAACTGAGCTGGATATAATACTTTTCCTTTCCAGGAGACCCAGTTACTGTGTATGTAGCTCTGTGGAGATCCATATTGTTTGGCCTTAAAAAGCTGATTTGAAAGATAGAAGTGGCCATTTAAAACTGTGTCCTTAGGGAAGGGAGGGAAAGAAAAAGACTTTCTATAAAAGAGGTATTTCTGAAGTGCTTACTCTTTTGGCTTCAGTGGAGAGATGCTGAGGTTGACATCAACAAGGATAAACTATTTGGAAAGAAAAGGACTTCTTTTAAAATGCCCTAGACCCATGCCGTCTAATAGAAATGTGATGCAATTCCAATATGTTATTTTAATTTTTCTAATAGTCACAGTGAGAAAAGACAAGACACAGGTGAGGATAATTTTAATTTTACTTATCTTTAGATGTCAAAATATTTTGGGTATACTATCAGTATTTTTAAAAATGGGTAAATTTTACCATTTTTGTGCTGTCTTTAAAATCGGGGCACATGTCACACCTGCAGCACATCTCAATTCTGAGAAGTCATGTTTCTACTGGTCACTAGCCACATGTGGCTAATGGCTGTCATAACGTACAGGGCAGCTCTAGACCAAAGAAAGACTGTGCTCCGGAATTGCTAGGAAATCATGGCTGATCCATTGGAACAATTTCTGACCGGTGAGTAAATGTCCAAGTTTTGTTTTTTGAAAGAGCTTAAGCCCCTCAGAAAGGGAAAACCATTTTCAGGCTTTCTGGATGTGCTTGCCACACAGCATTGTCTGTGACACATGAGTCTGGACCTGCTCCAGCTGACAGGTGAGATTCCGTGACACTCTCAGCCATGGCGACCTCATTGCACAGTATGCTTCTGGAAATGTAATCAGTTCAGCTGTGATCTACACAAACACAGTGGGGAGGTAGAGCATTAAATGGAATGACCAACCTCTAGAGATGGCTTCAAAGTCCCATTTCTTCTACTAAGATGCTAAGAAATGAAGGCAAGGGAAGTCCTTGTGCCTGAAGGGAGAGGCCAGACAGAAGTGAGCTCAGAGGGCTAGGGGAGAGAGGCAGCTAAATGCAGGGCCAGAGCAGAGTGTTATGGCGCATCAGAAGTGGAAGGCGTTCAGAAGCTCCAAGGAGGTTCGTTGACTCTGTTTGACAAGGAGAATTAATAAAAAGCCAGACTTGTCAATATCAGTTTACTTCTGTGTAATGAGAGTACAAGCAAAGATGTCTGTGTTTACGTCTGAGTTAAGAGCAAAGAAAAAAGTACTCCCAGAAAGCAGTGGTAGGGCACAGAAAAGAGAGCGCTGGCTTTATGGTTGCAAGGGTAGGCTAGCATTCTCTTCCACCCCAGTCACAGCGAAGAAAAGAGACCATTGGAAATTCCAGAGTTGTAGGGACAAGCAACATTTTTGCTCTTCTACCCCAATTTTCCTAGACCCCCACAGAAGGGGAGTAGGAGAGCAAGACTAACATAATCTCATGTCACTTGATGGGTGATGTTTTATACCAGGGCATGTGCTAAATCTTAGTGTCCCTTAGAGCACCTGGGGAGAAGGTTCTGGTCTCCCATTTGTAAAATGGAAGGCTAATCTAGTTAAATTACCCATTTCCTCCAGACGTACTGTAGAACTATTCTTTTCCTCTGATACTGATGATATCTGATGTTCTAGTGAGTAATATATCCTCTCTGAGAGTGGGGTTTTCCTCACTCAAAGTATGATGGTGGTGATGAGTAATAATTGGAAATCTCTGCTACTGGTGGGAGTATAGGGTGGTACCACCACTTAGGAAAAAGTCTCGTACTTGTTCATAATATATATTATCTATTTTATGACCCACCAATCTCATTCCTAAGTGTTAGTTATCCAAAGAATTATATAAAAGGGTACATAGCAGATTTTTCCATACTTGTTCAAGATGGGAAACAGTCCAGGTGTCCAACAGGGGAATGCATAAGCGAACCACAGTATGCCCATACAATGAAATGAAATGCCCATAAATGAAATTACATTTGTGTGAAGGTTTATGGAGATGAAGAGGGGGTAGAACTAATTTATGGGTAAAAACATCAGAACAGTGGTGGTTTGATTTGGGACGGATGTAAGGAAAACTTAGGGGGTGATCTGTATCTTTCCTATCTTGATAAGATTTGAGTCTAAAACAACTTTTTCAAAATATGGGAAACTGCATGGACATTTTTTTCAATTGTCATTTTTTCAATTTATACCTAAAATGTGTGCATTTCAATGTATGTGAATTTTACCTTGTAAATAGAATGAAAAACAATTTTGAACTCAGATGTATTATTAATGTGTTAAAGTTTAATTAAATAATTAAATTTACTTTGAAATGCATCAGAAAGATGAACTAATAGATGGCTGGATAGATGAATCTTAAAGTGACTGCATCTAATGTTAATGATTACAGAGTCTTAGTGCTTTATGGGTGTACACAGTTTTTCAACTTTTCTGTATTTTAACAACTTTCATAATTCTTAGGAGGAGGAGAGGGAAACAAAATTATTTGTAAACTCTGGCACTTCAATGGGAACAAATTATTCTTACCCAGACCACAGACAAAAATTAATTCCAAAATGGAGCACAACCCTAAATATAAGAAAGAACACTATAAAACTTACAAATTCTCGTGATCCTTGGGTTAGTTAGAGGTTTTAGGTAGGACACCAAAGTAACTCACAGAAAAGAATTGTCGAATTTATCAACTTAATGATTTATCAATTTAATAAAACTTAAAAATTTTATGCTTAAATAAACATTAAGAAAATAAATGCAAGTCACGGAGAAAATGTTTCCAAATCATGTATATGGGAAAGTACTTATATTCAGAATATATAAAGCAGCATATAACTGAACAATAGAAAAACCCAATTAAATATGGGCAAAAGATTTGAATGGATACTTCACTGAAGAAGTACACAAAGATGTTCAAGGTCCTTTGTCTTTAGGAAAGACCACATCTACTTCCCAGCCACTAGAATGGTTAGATGCAAGGACACAAAGCAAATAGTGGTCAAGATACGGAGAATCCAGAAACATCATACATTGCTGGTGGTAATGTAAAGGGGTAGAGCTACTTTGGAAAACAGACCATTTTCTAGAAGGCTAAATGTTCTAACTTTAGTATATATGCTGCCGAAACGAACACTCTAAAAGCCTAACTAAATCCACCATGCAATCGAGAAGTCTGTCCATGGGACTTTATGCAAGAAAAATGAAACCACAAGTCCATGTAGAGACATGAAAGGGAATGCTGAGAGTAGCATCATTAATAATAACAAACACTGAAAATCATCCAAATGTCTAGCTGATGAAGGGCTAAACAAAATGTGGTATATCTATAAAACAGAATATTCAGTAATAAAAAGGAACAAACTACTGATGTGTGCTCTGACCTGGTTGAACCTAAAAACATTCTTCTAAGTGAAGGGTCCCAGATACCAAAAGGCTTCATGCTGTAAGTTTTCATTTACAGAGAATGTCTCGAAAAGGCAAACTTGGAAAACAGGTAAATGATGGCCTAGGAGGGAACAGGGATTGACTGAAAATGAGCACGCGCTATCTTTTTGAAGTGAGGGAAAGTTTTAAAGCTGGATTGTGGCAATGGTTGTACATGTATGTAAATTCACTAAAAAAAAATAAAATCACTGAATTGTACCCTTAAAACAGATGAATTGCATGTTAATTTCTCACTAAGAATAGCATATGAAACTTGAAGACTGATCACACTCAAAAAATAGATTATTTCAGTGGTGGCTGAGTTTTGTGACTAGGAGAATGGAATCTGCTTTAGGATTTCCTTCATCCTTACTGGGTGACTTGGAGAAGTTAACCTCTCTGATTTATTTTACTCCTCTGCAAAATAGGAATAACAATAGTATCTACTTCATATTAATGTAAGGAAATCAAATTAGGTAACCAGTACTTTCTCACAGCATTAAGCGCATGGAGAGCTTAATAAATGTCAACTCTTATGACTCTGATAATGGTGATCTAGGAGGATTGACCATAATTTCCCTGTTTCTTTTTGGCTCCAAGATCATAAATATATTTACTCCCAAGATTTGGGAAAGCCCGGAATGGTATGCTTTTCTGGTTCCTGGTCTGACTTTTAATTGTACTCTCTCCCTCTTGGCCACGGTGCCTTTAATTACTTCTCATCAGATTTTTCAGAGAGCTAACTTGAGCAGCTTCTTATTCCTCCTCATTTGTGGCTTCCTGTGGTGCAGCTTAACTGTGATTAGCCTTGATAGCGCACTTGTATGAAAGAAAAGTCCAGAATAGCTAGCTGTATGAGGGCCTGAGGTCTTCACCTACAAAATACAATGCATGGGCTTTAATACTCATTTGTGATGACTTTGTTTAGACACATTTATTTATTATTATATATATTTTTTATAACGCGATTTTCAGTTGACTTCCTTAGAGAGAGGGCCTCAGCTAAAAAAAAAAAAAAACTGGCAGAGTATTGTTAAACCTGGTTGGGAGCCCGTGGGTAATGGGGAGAGGGTAAGAGTTAAATTTCTGTTTACAGAATTGGGAGGATGCCAGTCATACAAACTGAAAGCTGAATTTAAGATTATTTGAAAATAAAAAGCAATTTTATTACTTTTCGAGAACACTAACAATGTGAACTAGCTGTTAACCAAGTGTTTTCATGAAGAGGTCCTGCTGGGACTTCTTTTAATTTGGCAATCAGCAGCACCATTTACATACAAACAAAGAATGCAAAGTCCTTAAACAGTCCATCCCCACCCCCAATTAAGGTAATATCCGAAAGAAGTGTTCCTCTATTTGTGGAACAGATTACTTCCTAAATCTAAAATAGAGCCATAGCCTTAGAACTAGCTCAGGAAGGATGATCAGAGATTTAAAACGGGGAAACTTGGAATCAACAAATCTAAACATTGTATCAAAAATGGTCCTCTTCTCCCCATACCCATTGTCACCTCCCCTTTCCAGGTCTCTGTCAGTCATTTCAGCTTGAGCATTTAGTTTCCTATGGCCTTATCAGGTAAATTTAAAACTGGAGGTTAAAACCTATTCCATTCCCTCATTTTCCAGATAAAGAACTAAGGAGAAGGGGATGTGACCTCTGGCAAGGTCACAGTACTTGGTGGCCACTGCCACAGACAAGAACTCTTACTTCCTGACACCCAGTTCTGTTTTCTGTCCCACATATTGCGTGCCGTTCCATCCGTGCCTGTGCCACAGCCTGTGGCCTTGTTTTCAGATACATGGGTCATGAACTCACACCTGAGCCAACTGCTGCTTTCATCAGCCCCCATTAGCTGTGCTCACCTTTGTCAATCATCTTTCAACTGGGTGCTGCCTTTATAGCACATCCCCAGCAGAAGCACAGTGAGACTGTCCTGCTTAGATGACATGATTTCAGGGCAAGTCAAAGCCCCTTTCACTCCTAATTAGCTTTCTGAAGCTTTCTATGGAATCGCATTCCCTCCTATGGTCTATAATTCCCACTATCAGAGCCCTGCATTTAGGTCAAGGCTGGCTGGTGCAGATGCCTCCAAAAGCCAAGGCGGTGGAGACAGGTCAAGCTGGCATCTGCCAGTGTCATTGGATGACTGTTTTTAAAGTTGTGTTAAGTCCAGGTTGCTATGGAAAGTCTCCCAATCAGAAAATGCTGGGAGATAATTCCTCATTTTTAAAACCTAAGCGGTCCCATCATTTGGTGAGTATAACCTGAAAGCTGATCAGCTGATGATTTAGTTCATGATTTCATTCCAAATCTATATATTGAGATCCTGTTACGTGTCCAGGCCACATACTTTCATTCTATAGCCATTGCGGGGCGGGGGGGGGGGCAGGAACACTGCTTTCGCCCCCATATAATGAACTTCTCTGCCTCCCTCTGCTCTTGGAAGCCAGCAGTTCCTGGAAGTCTGTACTACCTGTAGCCCCTCCTTTCTTCCATCTTCTCCTAAGTTCAGCCCTGACTCAGACGCAGGAGCACACTTTGGTTTGGGTTGGATGAAAGCAAAGTCTTCCTGTGACCTTTGCATCAACATGGCTGTCTCGGGTCTTGCTGACTGTGTGTGCGTGTGGACCCAGGAGTTCCCTACCTTGCTCTTCATGTCCATTCCCCCCCTCTCCTCTCAGCACACAGTCAGTGAGGAGCATCCCTGCGGCTGCCCTTCAAGTCTCTGAAGCTCCTTCGGCCCTCTCCACCCACCCCGCATGCTTTACAGTCTAGTGTAGACTATACTCTCTGTCCCCCAACTACTCTAGTCTTCTTCCTTAGTGATGCCAAGTGCTAGCCCCCTGCCCATTCATCCTCACTCTGGCACTCTAATGCCACTAAGACACATGGCCCCAGATCCTAGTGAAAAGAATTTGAGTGAGTTGTTACAGTTTGAGTTTTTTATCAGCACACCTTGCCTTTTCCTGATGCCGGGACTCATGAAATACTTCTGAACCGAGACCAAGAAACAAAAAGGGCAGGACAAGAATTTGTGTAGAATCATTTGTGTAGAAGGATTGCAATTAGTGATCCCATGCAGCAATTCTTCAATAATACAACAATTCTCAGAAATTGCCTTAATTCTGGCATTGATTCATGCATTTGCCGACCAGGAGAGCTGCCCAACATTGCTGCTTTCCTAGCAGACCTCAGCTCAGTCCTGCCCTGTGGCCTGTATCCCTGGGGTCAGGAGATGCTGTGCAATCCCTACTTCTACCCACCATGATTCTATGAGCTGAGGCAAAAATTTGGCTAAGATGCCATTCCCTCATGTAAAATGAGGATACCACCACCTTCCTCTTTAAAGGAAAGTATTTCTGAAAGAAATTGTGTCAATAAAATATTAAACACAAAAATTCTGTGTTTAATAACACGGGCTCTAGTATACAATAACCTGGGTTCAGATCTGGTTCTGCCATTGCCAGTCTGGCTGGATCAGCCTGGAAAATGAGGACACATATGGTGAAAAAAACATATAGCTTGTCACGTTCTTGGCACAAAACCTGATACACGGAACTCTGTATTAGGGAAGATGTATTAGGGAAGATGATGCTCATGATTTCAGCAGCATTTTTAAGTTACCTTCACAGCAATCCTATGCTGTATCCATTTACAGGAGGGGCTTATTCCCATTTCACAGATGAAGACACTAAGTTGAGTAGAAGTTAAGTATTTTGTCTTAACTTCTACATACCTTAGAGAGCCTGGATATACAAGGAGCCTACCTCCAAATCTATTCTCTCAATCACTGCATTAGACTGCCTCATGGATGGCGGGAAACAAACATGGGTCGAGTCTGAGTCCAAAATACAAAGCCTTGCCTTCAGAAGCGAAAGATGAAATGCTCATTGCTACAGCTGGCTGTTCCCAGTTCTGCTGAGAATCTCTTGCTGAAAGAGAGTGGGGAGGAGGGGGTTTCAGAGTGTAAACCCTTAGGGTCTCCATGGTCAACATAGCTAGGGAAAATCAAATCTTGAGACAACAGGAGAAGGCTAAATGTTTCAGAAAAATCACTGGATAATTATAAATTAAAAAAATTGACAAAGAGACTATATTTTCTTTGTTCTTGGCTTCTTTATTTATATCCTGCTGACTTAGAAAATGATGACTTGCGGCAGGTTACAACAAAAGACACACAAACAATAGAAATGTTCAGACAAGGGTAAAAGGTCAAGAGACTGGGTATTTGAGCTATTCATTTAGTACATTATTTTCCCAGCTGGGAAATCTACTGCACAACTGAACTAAGATCAGAAGGGTGCTTCATAAATATATAGGTTAATTCTAGCAATATATTTGAAGTGCTTAGATAGCAAACCTCTCCCTATTTCACTATAATGGCCCAGCTTAATTTGTCATCCTTTTTTTCCCCCTCCTTTTAAAGCATTGCTGAGACTTTAAGATACTCATTGTGAATTAATTTGGGATTTGGCATAATAACATTAATCATGCTAAAAGAATTCATTTGACAGTAATGCAGTATAATTAGTGATGTACTAAATCCATTGAGATCTACCAATAATTATAGAATCGCTATTTAAAACCTTATATAGGCATTCGTTTTTACTTGTTCTCCCCCTATTCTGAATGTGCAGCATGTAGAGGCAAAGTCTCAGCTCTGCCAATTTGCTTTTTGGAATCCTGAGCATGGGTATCCAGAATAAACCCTAGTAGACTTAGCTCTAACCTTAGAGGCCCCTTGCTTAGGGCAAGGTGTAAGGATTGCCTTAAAGATGACTATTTAATCTTGAAGACAGCCAGCCAGATCTTGTGGAATTACTAAGGAGCCTTGAGAAAATAAATGGGTCTGGACAGACTTACAGTTAAGAACTTACGAAGCTTAAAAAACAAACAAACAAACAAAAAAACCTTACGAAGCGTAAAGACTGGTGGAGTAGGAGAGAATCCTTGTGATTCTTATCCCTGGATTGAGGCGAATGTTTTATCTTTCTTAAAAGTACTACCAATTTGGAGTGAGAAGAAGTGAGGAAGATGGTTTCTATGGCTGTAACTGCTGAAAAATCTCAACAGAAAGAGATCTTAGAAATCAACAGGCCGGGGTGCCTGGGTGACTCAGTGGGTTAAAGCCTCTGCCTCGGCTCAGGTCATGATCCCAGCCTCCTGGGATCGAGCCCCGTATCAGGCTCTCTGCTCAGTGGGGAGCCTGCTTCTCCCCCCCTCCCCCCACCTGCCTCTCTGCCTACTTGTGATCTCTGTCTGTCAAATAAATAAATAAAATCTTAAAAAAAAAAGAAAGAAATCAACAGGCCAAATTGTACTACTCTTGAGGCCCATTGAGGTGTATGGCATGTTCATGTACAAAGTCTGGTGACTCGGTTGGGTCTAGACTCCAACTGTGTGCACTGCAGTAACCATGGTCATCTAGCCATGAGCTCTGCAGTTTTTGTAGTCATTCAGAAACACCTCTTTTCGGTGGGAGTCAGTAGAGAGAAGCCAGCCCCAATGTCCTAAGGCATTTCTTGCATCTAGAATGGTAGTAAACTTGTGTCGTCTTTGAGAAAATTGTGACAAGAGTCATCCAAATGAACTTTTACATTCTTGGACTTGCTCAGGAACCACAGTTGGGAAAACCTTAGCCTAGAACAGGATAGTCCAATAGACCTTTCTGTGGTGAAGGAAATCTTCTGTATCTTCTGTGTCTAGTATGTTAGCTACTGGCCACAGATGCACACAAGAAATGGGGCTAGTGTGAAGGAAGAAGTGACTTTTTTTTTTTAAATTTTATTTATTTATTTGACAGAGGAAAGATCACAAGTAGGCAGAGAGGCAGGCAGAGAGAGAGAGAGGAGGAAGCAGGCTCCCTGCTGCGCAGAGAACCCGATGTGGGGCTCGATCCCAGGACCCTGAGATCATGACCTGAGCCGAAGGCAGAGGCTTTAACCCACTGAGCCACCCAGGCGCCCAAGAAGTGACTTTTTAGTTAAAATTTGAGACACAAGTGGTTGGTGGATGCTATAATGGGCAGCATAGCTTCATGCATTTTTGCTCATTCACTATATAAAGCCACAAAACAACCCTGTTGCCAAGGGTATGTGACTCTCAGTGTTCTAGTCCCAGTCCTGTGTTTTGGGAGGAGCACTGCATTGTGCTTTAAAAGACATGACCTCTGGGCTTGGCTTCCAAGCCTAGCTTTGGGAGCTGGGTGTGATTTAGGACAGTATCTTAACTTCTTATAGGGTAGTATCCTTATGCTACAGGAACAACGTGAAGTGTGAGGGAGTTCATGGCATGAAGGACTGTTCCAGTGCCTGGTGCATGCAAAGTGCTGCTGCTGATGAGCCCTGTCTATGAAAAATGCATAGTGCTGGGCAATACACCTTGACTTCTGTGGCTCAGCTACAGCTTCCTAAGTATTTAAAGAAAAGTGACCTTTAACTGCACAGACTACTGGTATCCTGAAGAGGGGGGACTGTGGTGGCAGTTGGCCCCAGTGACAAGGAATGTTTTATCCCTGAAGTTGAGTAGAATTGCAGAAGTACAATGGCAATAAATTGCAGACTTTCATCCGGTATTTATTTAAGAGTTTTCTACAGATAAAGCAACTGCATAACACATGTTCCTGGACTGAACACTACCATTATCTTCCATACTCCTGGTCCAGTATCCTCAGCACAGATGAGTACATAGTAACAAAGATCTAATTCAGAGGAGCATTTATCACTGAAACAAAAACTATATCCCTATAACCTCATGCTCTGTGTGGCATACACAAGACATTCAAATACTCACTAAATGTAAGAATATATTGTTCTCACTTATTTTTAATTATATAATTTCAGTAACAATATAAACCCACAGGAAATGGGTGCCTGGATGGCTCAGTAGGTTGAGCATCCATCTCCTAATTTCAGCACAGGTCATGATCCTCAGGCTCACAAAGGCTCTATGCTTAGTGGGAAGTCTGCTTGAGATTCTCTCTCTCTCCCTCTGCCTCCTCCCATGGCATGCGCTTGCAAGCACTCTCTCTCTAAAATAAATATTGGGGCGCCTGGATGGCTCAGTGAGTTAAAGCCTTTGCCTTCAGCTCAGGTCATAATCTCAGGGTCCTGGGATCGAGACCCGCATCAGGCTCTCTGCTCAGCAGGGAGCCTGCTTCCTCCTCTCTCTCCGCCTACCTTCTCTGCCTACTTGTGATCGCTGCCTGTCAAATAAATAAAATAAATCTTAAAAAAAGAAAACCACAGAAAACATGACAGATTCCTCTTATTCATAACTAGGTTTGTAGACTTTTAATCTTTTGCTGTATTTGTTTTTCATATCTCCTTTTAAAGAAATCTCTTCATGGTTATAGAGTTATGAAAGCCCCTTCCACTCTTTTGGGAATGGAGCAGGTTATCAATAAAAAGATACATCTTGGCATTTTCATGTCCTATGGGATCCCAAAGCTGTCTTTCAACAAGGAGGACGAGGCAAAAGCAGTAGGATATTAGTAAATTAGAAGATAGGCAGAAAGAACGATAACGTTGGGCCAGATTCCAGTGAAGAATATAAAATTGAAACTATTTTTGGAGTATTGGTCACCTTAAGTGGTAGGAATCAAGGCATGCTTTCACAGCAACAAATTAATTCTCTATAACTTGTTAAATTCTGCAGTGCTTTGAATACAAATAATAAAGTCCTTGCCCTCAAATACAGATTCAACTGAAGAAATAATACTGACCCACAAAAAGCAGATATACCTTGAGAAATGGAACAATTATTTGTGAATGGTGCTAAGATCTCACTGGAGATGTGAGCAAGTCACCAGGACTTGGTGACTTGCGGCACAATTGGTATGTAAGAAGGAGGACTTAGTGTCTGAGCCTGATTAAGAAAATGGGGTTGCCAAGGAAAGTGGGGGAGATCAAGGCTATTTTTGTGACAAGAATAAGGAGTTTGGTTTTGGGTTCATCAGAGCAGAAGACAACAGGGAAAACATAAGTAAATATGTTGCATGCTTTTGAAAACCAGAGCTCCCAAGTGATCTATCCTAGGCAGCTGTAAGAATAAATTACACTATTGAGATAGTTGTGTTGTTAGATAAAGGATAAATTACCCAAATGAAGCTTAATATGATACTCCCATCATTAACTTCTTCTCCAACCAAGTGTGCTTGGCTTGAGAAATTAAGTGAAGAGGCCAGTCTTAATGTTTTCTTGCCATAACTCAGCTGATCTTTCAAACAAGAGCCATGGGGGGTTGATTGCATTAATTTGCAGAGTACACACATGACTCTTAAAGATAAGAAGAATGGACTTCTGTCCAAGACTACAGCAGCAGGGTACATGGATCCAGTAGTGCTCTTTCCCTAACTACCCCCATCTTGAAGTTACACTTTTCTTGCAGAACCATGTTTGTCCTTATGGTATCAGATCAAATATTTCATTTAGTGTCTGTGATATTGAACTAGACCCTAGGATCTTTCTGGGAAAAAACAAACAAAAAAAACCAAAACCTGGAAATTTCCATGAAGGAGCTTAATTTTCATTAAACCTATTTAGCAGTTTATAGGAATACCACACCTTGTTCTGAATTCCTCAGTTCTCAATCCTCAAAAAACAAAAACAAAACAAAACAAAAACACAAAACCTGGAAATCTCCATGAAGGAGCTTAATTTTCATGAAATCTATTTAGCAGTTTATAGGAATACCACACCTTGTTCTGAATTCCTCAGTTCTCAATCCTCAAGAAAGTATGTAGCAAGAGTACAATCTATCTGCTCTACATATTCATTGTCCTAAAAGACTAATTTAAAAATGCATATAGTGCATTGGTTTTTATAAGGCAATCCTGCAGGCCCCACAGCCTCTGCACAACAATGGGATGTAGTGCTCATGATCTTTGTTTTTGGTTGCGGGATGTATTGGGTTGAAAGCTCTATCTAACGTCTGCTTATTTATCAGGTCTTAAAGACTTGAGTGTCTGCAGCTGTTCCGACAGAAGCTGAAGATATATGGTCAGAGCCCAGATACTTGCAAAGGAACCTGTGACTTTGAAAGTTTCTATAGTCAAGGACTATTTATTCCCTAAACACATACCAAGAAATATTGTTAGCCATCACTGATCTGTGTATTATGGATCGAGACTCTCCAACCTATGCTTTTGTCTCAACATTCTAATCTTGTTAAACTTTATTTCTTAAAAGTATACCCTGTAGGCTGATTTTGATATGCATTCAGATGAGTTGGTGTGAGGGGTTGCTAGCGATTTTGCATGTTTTCAGTACACACTGATGCGGGCCTGCAGAGGAAAAGGTAAAATTTACTGTGTTCTGCAACAAAAGTGACAAACACATCTGAGGGATTACTTTGTTTCCTGTAGTGTAGATGCATTCACAAAACAGATCCTCACCAAATTTGTACAAAATGATAGCTTTATTGCTGGGCTTAATAGGGACAGGGGAGACTCCGAGGGGTTATAAATATTTTTGCACAGAGCATGTTAAGTCAGAGTTTAACTTTACTGAGACGAGAAGCAACTTGGAAAAGCAAAACTCACCTGGTGGTAGAATTTTGAGGTGTAAGTGGATTTACGCTACTGGAAGTCCTGAGTTGGTATGGGTTGTCAACATTTCCATTGCTTATACAGTGTTACCAGTGAAGGGGTCAATCGACCCCTTACAAAAGTAACTCTGATCTTAGTGGACAGGATTTGAACCATCAAATGCTTCTTGTAGCAATAGTACAATCTATCTGCTCTACATATTCAAAGAACAATCTGTACTTGTACAGAGCATAACCCATCTATTAAGTAACTTGAGTAGCTCTGTGCATTATCAAATATAAAGACAAAAAGACCCAAGGGCAACAGATAGTTCTTAATTCTGGAAATGCTTTTCCACTTTAAAGAATCCTTTTCAACTTTTAAGGATTTTTCTTTCAGCTAAGCAATTGTTCTTTCTCTTCTTACAGTCTTAATCATTTTTAATCTAGACTCAACCTCTGGAAGTTTTTTTTTTCATGGTTCTGGTTTTTCCATGTGAGGTGTTTTCCTCAGCAGCTGTGTGGTCTCACTGTCTGCTTGTGCTTCTGAGTTTTCTTGGACTGCCGCTAGCTCCTCCCTCCGCAGGTGGATGCTGGTGGTTAGCACACATCCCTAGCCCCTAAATTCTCAGAGTCCTTCCAATTATACAAGCATTTTTCTTCCATATTGAGACAATCTCTTGTTTCTTAGGGCTCATGTTATGATTCTGAACAATCTGGTGAAATAGATTATCCTTGTTATGCATTAATAATGCCTAGAAGTTGGGTTGTTTTAAGAGCCCAACTAGGTACTGGGATATGGCAAACCTCAAAACAGGAAAAAAAATCTTAACATCAGAAATGATCACTATTAGTATTTGGATCATGTTTTCTCCTAGTCTTTATTGTATACCTCAAAATGCCTTTTTTTTTTTTTAAAGAGCTTTCAAAAGTATGTGATCTGAAAACAATGATAGGAATATTCTCTTAACTATCTTGCTGAATTTAAAAATACCCTTTGAAAATGATACTTAATTAGCGTGCTCATTTATGAAGAGAAAATATTTCCAAGTATTTCAGGAGAAAACTGAGAGAGGACAATAGGTCACTAATGTAATCCCTTAAGAGATGAATGTGGCTCCTAGCCTTACTTGATATTTTGGTAAATGATTTGGAAGTTAGAGTGCATAGTGAAATCTCTGCGTTTGCACATTATGGTAGCTTTTCTTATGGATAAATTATAGGAAAATCTCACCAAGCTCTGAGAGTAAGCAGAAAAGTGACCGATGATTTTCAATAAAAATGCATTTTAAGGGGAAAAATGTCCAGAGCTATAGTTTATAATATGATGGTTTGGAGCTATCACCTATGAAAGAGCAAAGGAGAGCAATTTTATTCTGCTGTTCGAAAATATAATTTTAAGCAAAAAAATAAAGAGCCAATAAAACACTGGTCATTATTCATTCATTACACAAATAATTATTGAGTCCCTAACATAATTATAAACACTGTGTTAGATTCTGAAGTCATTGAGTTAAAAAAAAAAAAAACTAGTAATTTATGGCTCATTTTTAGCAGCTAGGTTGTTAAATCCTGACTGTTGGCTCTCTCCTTTTACCCATCTCTAAGAGCTGTTCCTTAGCACTTTGAGAGGAAACAGAACTTCCAAACTCAGCCTGATGCCAAAATTTATGTTGTTAACATGGCTCACCTGTTGTGCCTGGGCAATGCTGCTACATGGGCCAACCAACGCTGCTTCTTGGAAATTGATTCCTTCAACATATTCTTAATAATTACAGAAAACAAGCCTGGCTCACTGTGTAGAATGTGCTATCCTTGATCTTGGGGTGGTGAGTTCGAGCCTTCTGCTGGGTGTAGAGATTACTTAAAAATGAAATCCTTTAAAGAATTATTATGGAAAACAGTAATTTATAATGAAGTACATATGAATAATGGTTTTTAATGATGAGGAATAATGTATATCATTCTGCTTATTTTAATATGCCATTCTCCTGTCTTTTCAGCCCTCATTATTAATAATAATCTAACATGGCATGTGATAGCTTAGTAAGTTACAAATCTAGTTACTTTTAAGCAAGTGACAGTGTTCTGGAGTCTGTTCAGACTTGACACAGTAGGCTCTGTGTCAAGCAAAATTGCAACACCACAGCTGTCTGAATTTAGGCAGAGTGCAAAAAGCTCTCTTTTGAGGGCCATATGCTAGGGGTCTTCCCCTTTATGATTCTGAATGAAAGGGAAGCAGGTAGGAGGTGGAATGCATCTAGGGACGGAGGCTTTACCGCCGCTAACTTTGTATCTATGCATCCTATTGGAATTGAAAATTATGGTTTGTACTTATGGTCTTAAAATTATCAACAAAATTCCCCAAACCAAAGTAATTTTTATTCAGTCATTAAAGAAAACCAATGAAAACCACTTGGTAGGGTCTTAAATGCTGCTTTTTATAAATTATGTCAGAGCAAGTGGTTTCTTGTCTGTATTTTTACATTCTCGATGCCTGGAGCATGACAGGAGTTCAGTTAATAATTGTTTACTATCCAACACTTACTACAGTGCTTACTGTGTGCCAGGCACAATTCTAAATGCTTTTCAAATAGGAACTGTTTAATTCTTAGAGTGACACAATCAGCTATGCAGCCCCACAGAAGTAAGGAAACTTAAATACATACCAAAATGTTAGGCAATTTGCTCAATATCACCCAACTTGTAATTAGTGAAGTTGGGATTGAAACACAGGCAGTCTCACTCCACAATCCAAGCTTTTAACTACCCAGGTATCCCTCACCAAATGGAATAGAATTTGGGAAGAGCCACTGACTTATATGATTAATGCCTTCATTTTTCATATATTTTTAAGCATGCATCCAATTATTTCTCTTTCTTGTCTGAAAATTCTCCTACCCTCCAAAAACATAAGGAGAGCTCATATTTCTTGGCATGTCATTTATGACTTTTCTTAATTTGACCTTTTTTCTTTTTCTTTTTTTTTTGAAAATATTTTATTTATTTATTTGAGAGAGACTAAACGAGAGAGAGCATGAGCAGGGTGAAGGGCAGAGGGAGAAGCAGACTCCCCCCTGAGCAGGGAGTCAGATGTGGGACTCGATCCTGGAACTCCAGGATCATGACTTGAGCCTCAGGCAGATGCTTAACCAACTGAGCAACCCAGGTGCCCGACCTTGTTTATTTTTCACCTTATTTCTTTGCTTTCCTCTATGGACTAGAAGTAAAATATCCCAATGACCTGTGTAGGCTGTTTTTATACCTCAGTGTTCATGACTTCCTTTTGCCCAACCTCAGTTCTGTAGATCTGTCAAAACCAGATGAAAGGTCATCTGTTCTATGAAGTTTGCAGGGAGCTATCTAATTTGCATATATCCATTCAGAGTCTAGCGCCATGTGTGGTACAAAGGAGGATGGGTGAAGACAAAAAAGTATGCACTAAACAGCTCCTATAGTTCTCATATGTGTGTTTATAGGAATCTTCACATACGCCTTCACTCACATTGTCTACAATGTGAATGGTAACCCCTGGATTTGGACAGTGCATGCTGGTACAACCCTACAAGGCTGTCCTGCTGGTAGAGTAGGGTCTCATTAAGGTTTTGTAGAATGAGCTAGGCACTTACTTTCTATCCCAAGATCAGAGAATGTCCTAGTAGTTTGGGGAGGATTAACCATTCCGGCCCTATCTGGACTTGTTTCTAAATTCATTCCTTCTTCCACAAAATTTTATCTGGTAGAAAACTTGATGACATTCCAGCTGAATGCCAAACAATGTCCCGAGATACCTTTGATTTCCACAACGAGCAAGAAAATCCCTAAATTTTGGAGTCCACTTGAAAGACCGTGTTTTTTTAATCTTTTACTTGTTCCATGAAAAATATGCTCTGCTATGCCTCAGAGTTTGGGCCTCTCCCCTAGGGTGGTAGATGCCCCTTCCTTGATCTATAAGACAAGCACAGGAAAAGAGGAGGAAGGCAGTAACCCCCAGCAGGGTCTCAAAGTCACAGTCACAGTCCTGAAACTCTCCCACTGGAAATATGCCAGTATTTGGTGTGCGGAGCACTGGGTGACGTATGGAAGTGTTGAATCCCTATATTGTACACTTGAAAGTAATATTACACTGCGTGTTAAGTAACTAGAATTTTAATAAAAACTTGAAAAATAAGCACCCCAGCACCAGAAGGAAGGATGTGGGAAGATCTGGCTTTGGTAGGTGTGGTAGTTCTTGTTTGAATGTATTGTACCTACTACAGTGGGTGAAGTTGTTGATAGATTTATTTTCTTCTATCATTTCAATCAACATTAAACATGTTGAGTAGTAACTTTGAAGAGCTCATTAAACATGTATTTTAATGTGTTCTAAGCACATATACACATTTATACATGTGCATAGATAAATGTAGATATTGAGTCCTTCTGTTGTATTTTTTCAGGGATCTCAAAGTCTTTTATGTTGATCATGGCTACATTTATTAGATTTAGCTAATGAGACAGGTTTAATAATTACAAATATAATATAGGAACAAATGGTATGATATTCAACAAGTTATTCAGAGAGAGAGTGTTTGTTAGAGGCTTTGATATGTGGCCAGGAAAATATTATTTATTAATGAGGAAACATCCAGTGGGTTTAAAGCATAATTAATTGCTACTTTGTTTGAGAAAACTACCAATGACTGACAGAATTCATGGAGGTGCTAATCTCTCTTCAATTTTTATTTCTCTCGTTGCTTAGAGAAAGTAATTAACCATTATGGAAGAGAGGAAGCCTATATAATTTGTTTACCAATAAAATATCCTTAAATGAGAGAAGTAGCAGATTCATTTAAATAGACCTAAGAAATCTATCTTCTTTCAGAAAACTGAAATAAAATATGATTCAGACTTGTGACATTTCAGTGTGTGGCCATGATCTCATGAAAGAGAAAAATAATTTTCTTGGAGGAATGAAGACACATAATTGAATACATAAACAACTTCAGGTTATTTCCCTGTATATGAATCTCCTTTAAAAAAAAAAAAAAAAAAAAGCAAGGGTAAAATATGTAAATCCTGCCCAGTATTCTTCCAGATCATTCTCTGCATCTTTTCAGTCTCTTAAAGGAGTCCTGTTGACTTTTCACTTGAGGAAAAAGACAAAAATATTTCACTTTAAATTTTCTTCACAGAGCTTCGTGAAATGTTTAAATGTTTAAAATGTTTAAAATCTGAATGTATTAGGAATGTATTTTACGTCTTTTTAAAAACTCCTTAAATACGTACTACACTGAGAAGGAATTTTTCGAGAAGCTCACTCAAATAAAATTGAGTATTGACCCTTGGTAGCTTTCTTAGGCTTGTGAATGGCTCATCTTTCACAGTTTGTCATTGAGCAGAGTTGTACGTGTTCAAAGCATGACCTCTTCCAGCCAGGAGAGGTAGAACGGTCTGATGGTTAGAGAGAGCTGGGACTTGATGTCTGTGCACGTGGAGCCACAGCTGACCTCATCAAGAACGGAAATGGTTAGAACACTGAGGGACAAATGCTGGACAAGGTCAGAAACCTTATTCTTTGGAAAATGGCCCTTTGAAGACTTCTAAAAATAATTTACTTGAGAAATAAAATATTGATAACTAGGTTTTTCATGAGCATGTTTTCCAGCATTACTTTGGATTTCTATTGTAGTGAATAGGATGTAGTAAGAAAATGCCAGATAAAATATTAAATTATTGACATTATAAACTGAAGTACACAAAAGTATATATCCCTTTATATTTCTTTGTACTTTCCAACTAGATAATAAACGACATACATTCTAATAAGAGAATAGAAACCTTTCTTAATATCCTTGGGACCTTTAGAGAAGGACGTTTTTGTTTTCTTAAGCTGACTCTCCAGCTTCTCAATGAAGTTCCCTTTGAAGGACATAATGATAAATAATGGAGCCATTTCAATTGTTATTTTGCCAAAAGGTATTGTCTGAGTTTTTGTGTTCATCATGACTTGTGAAAGTCAGCTGTGTCCTTGGTCCTCCTAACTAGCCAGAGGAGGGAAAAGGCAAAGCCATTCCATTGTGGCTCTCTCTAGAGTGAAAAATCAAATGCCATGCTTTAATGGTCGTTAGTCGGATAACTGCTTGCCTACCATTCTGGCTGAGGGGTGGAAAAGTTACCAGCACATCTCAGTCTGAATCATTGTCACCTAGAAATAATCTGGCAGATCCTTCTGGTAAGAATAGCTCTTTTTAATGTATTGTTTGGATGACTTTGAAGATTTAAATTGCTTTTGTCTTTCTTACTTACACTTTCGCCAAGGGATCATTCCATACGCTATGAGTTTTTTACTTTTATTAAGTTGGATTTGGTCTGGGTCTATAAGTTGTATATGAATAAGCCCAAAGTCTCCATTGATAGAAACCTCTGTCCTTTTGCAGTCTAATGCATGAAACTAGTAATTTCATACCTCTTCTGCTGTAGCTGTACTTATTTTTAGTAAGTGTTTTGGTTGCTTTCTTAATCAAAATATGAACTTTTCCTGTCATGAATATATCAATTTTAATATCAAGGGAGAAAATGCCTGGCTATATTCCTTATATTGTTAAGACCAAATATCATTTTATTTCCAACTTTCTTATCGAGGAATTTGCTACACTGGAAAAAGTTTTCGAGTGAGCTATCATAAAGCATAAAATGAATTTAGAGCCTATGAATGACGAATAAGATTTATCAAGCAGCAAAAAGCAAATTGGTACATTTAAAAGTTAATGGTATTTTGGAGTACCAAATTACAGTGGGGAGATGACAGAAATATTTTGCAATTCCGAAAAGCACCCTAAAGACTTGAAGTGTTTAACGAACCATATCATGTGGTATTATAATATTGGTTTACATTCCTTTTGGACCATGATTGCATTAACTTATGTTTTCCAGAGGTGGGTATTTTTGAAAGGCGGCTGTTTATTAATGTTTTGTCATTTTCTTCATAAAGCTCAGTAATGGGTTGTAGCTGGCTAATTTAATCCATAAGGCACTTTCATACTCTGTTGCAGGTTTTAAACAGAAGTCCAATGGCTTTGTTATATTTAGGAATAGAACAAAGGCATTATGTCATTCTGTATGTATACATCCCACTGAGCTCCCATAGTTAAAGGAAAGAGGTCGTAATTCCTTTCTCTCTGTAGTAATGATAGGCATGCGACCTCCAAAGCAAACCGACAAAAAACTATCATGCCTTTAAAAACAACAGAAAACCAGAAGGCTCTGGCAATATAGGCGAGCCTAGTAACCTGTCCTCTTCGAGCTATCTTCCTCTCTCCCTCTCTCTCTCTCTGTCCCCCCCAGCATCCCCGCTTCAGCCCTTGCTCATACTATAGTCTGTTCTGATTTCACAGAAGTGAGTTTAATTTTAAAAATCTGTTAATGTTCTGAAACGTTCACACTTCTGATTCTATAGGCAGATACTGGAAAACTAGGTTTGTGCTGATCTTTCACAATCCTTGGGATGTGGAACATGCTGCCATATGTTAGAGTAAGGCTTTCGGATGGGAAATCAGTGCAGTGTTTTCGAGCAGGCCTGGCAGGATGAGGGAATCTTGTTTAGATTCAAGAATTGGATTGTTTGTTTTTGCTTTCTTACGTGATTACTCTAATATGGCATAATCATAACAGAACCGCGGCAACATGGCAGTCTGCTGGCTTGTTTTCATTGCAGGTTCATTGGCAGCGAGCTCTGATTGTTCATTGTTGCCACTCATTTTTAATCTTCTCTTGATTTCCCCACTGATGAATTGGCACAGAGTAGGTGAATTTTGTTTCATGATATTTTGGGAGAATATACAAATGGAAAAGTTGACTTGAGAGGATCTGGATGGGTTTGGAACTTAACTGTGGGAAACAGTGTAGTAGCTGAGGAACTAAATGTACCTTAAAAAAAAAAAAAAACAAACAACACAAAAACAACAACAAAAAAAACCCTCTTAGGGTCCCAAAGTCAACATCTTAGAGGAGTGTCTTCAGACTTGTTTTCATCTTGTAACCGGTATAGCCCTGTCCATGTTTGTGTGGAATACAGCATTGGTGTGAATGCTTTGTAAATAGCATCCTAATTCTGAGACGGGGGATAGGGATGGGGGTCATGGAATTATTACTGAAATTCTGTCTTATGCATTGATACATTGAATAAAGTTTTCTGAATTGTAGGTGTTGGCACCTCAGGTCACACAGTGACAGAAAATCATCCTGAGGCTATAATCTATAGCATACTAGTAAACCTTCTCAGGATGCCCAACTTCAAATCATCTTTGTTAAAAGTCCTGGAGTAGTGGAGAGTCTCAAAATCCAGAAAGGCGTTTTTCACACCAGCTTAACCAAGAGTCTTATCTGAGGCAGCGAACAATCAGCCCAAATGACTAATTTGACTTTCTACTTCTCTTCCTTTCCTTAATCAGAATTCTGATAGAGGGATTAATTAGCAATAAAGCAACATGAGGAAGAAGGAAAGAAAATGAGGGCATGGATAATCCACAAACTATATATAATCATCCCTGCGTAATCAAAAGTTAACTGTCATTAACATGACATTTGCTTTTAAAGCCAGGCAGAAAATTATGATTTTTGGCACTAACCTAATCTTTAATTATAGCACAGTACCATTCTTTCCTTGTGTGAGTTCAGATAGCTATAAATTATATTAGTCTAGGGCTTTTGTGTCATTTCCTTTCCTTTTCCATGATTTATATAGTCAGAAAACTGACCTATAATTAAGTGTACTTGAGAATGGTCTCTGGTTAATTAAATGCTGTGGAGTGTGTAGGGTGTGTTTTGCTAAAATTCCAAGGGAAAAGGCTGTCCTTGGGTTAAATATTTATGAGGAGTCCGGATAAGTCTTCTCTGCTAGGGTTCTATGACATGAGAGGTAAAAATGAATTTTACTTGACTATTGTCTATAAAACAATGCAAGATTCATCTTTTTGTATAATTAAAGGATATCATTTCAAAAAGTAATTGTGTCATTTGAGGCATGCCCTGGTTTTTAATAACTGGTAAAACAGATAAATCCTGTGGAAACAAAATTAAACTCTTGTGTTCCTTTCTCTTTATTTTTGCCCTTTTATCTTTTTCTGTAATAATTCTCCATTCTCTGCCACAAGGAACTAGTTTGATTGGCTAGGTCTGAAAACTCACTAATCCATGTGCCACAGTAAGCTGGAGAGGGGTGATCTCAAGGCTGGCAAATCATAGCCAGAGTGCCCACCCAGGCACCAGAAGTTGTCCTAACTCCAGGGCTAGGCTGAGACACTATCCTACTTTATGCCATCTTCCATTCCTACCACCCGCTTTCAGCATCTCCCCACCCAGATGCACATATGCACCAAATGATAGGAAACTTGTTTCTTCCAGGATCCTCCAAACAAATCCTAGTACTTGGACCAACTAAAGACAGGGAGTGGTGGTGGGGGCGGGGGGAGAATGTGGAAGATGGGAAAGATCCTCATTCCTCTGTGGTTTGATGTAGAAAGGAAACTCTAGAACTGTCCAGGGACTGCATCAAAACATTTATTCGGGCAGGGACTCTGTGTCATTGGGTCTTCTGTACACAGCGGAGGAAGAGACACACTGGTAGCTGGGTGGGGGGAATCGGGCCTACAGATGTTTTCCTTGGCATGCATAGTGTTTTAAAGAATTGAGCCAACATTCTGAAAAATTAATATTTCAATCCCAATCCAGAGTTTTGGCTGCTTTGTAAAAATTAGAAGATTGGCAATGTTGCATCTGTGTTCTCGAAGCCTGAGCTGACTGGAGGTCACAGGGTGGACTATAGTCACTGATCAACCTCATCGGCTAACTCACTACTTGGCCCCTGCATGGATTACAGTTCACAACTTCTCCCTCCCCTTTCTCTTCACACCCACATAGCCCAGTTAATGACCTGCAGGTTAGCAGTGATGTTTTAGATAGAGAGGTGGAGAACTTGGGAGGGGATCAGGTTAGGCTGGGCCATTATTAAGTTGAAGGTAGGGAGAGTCACAACATAGCCTTCAGGTGTTAAGTTGAACCAAATGAAATTGACCTCCTCATAGTTCAAAAACAATCAAATATTGACAATTTCACGTCTTCAGTCCACCTTTACTTCCTTTTAAGAAATGTTCGCCACACCCCTAGAGTTCTCATTGCTCTGTGGGATTTGTTACAGAATGGTATGTTATCCTTTAGACCTCTAGGATTTCAGGGTTAGATGCTTTTGTTTTAGGGAATAGCTGACCCCGTCATCCCTCATAGATTTATTTTTTTTATATTCGGCCCAGTGGATGTTGTTTCTCTCTAATTAAAAAAAAGTAACTTATAGAAAGACTCACTGCCTTGTGATACTCAGCTTTAATAACATCATACCCAGAAATACTATTACATGCAATTGTTGTGGTAAAAGACACAACAAAATTTACCATTTTAAACATTTAGGTTTATAATTCAGTAACATTAAGTACACTCACAGTATTGTGTAACCAACGACATGATCCATTCCACAACTTTTCTATCATCTCCAATAGAAATTCTGTACCAATTAAGTAATTCCCCATTCATCCCTTCCCTGGCCTCTGATAACCCCCAGTCTACTTTATATGTCTGTGAACTTGCCTGTTTCAGGTTCCTCGTTCAAGTGGAATCATACAATATTTTTCCTTCTGTGTCTGGCTAATTTTACCTTGCATAATGCTTCAGGGCTTACCAATGTTGTGCCATGTGTCAGAATTCCATTCCTTTTTAAGGCTGAATAATTTACTGTATGCATATGTCCCAGTTTATTTATCTACTTTCCTGTTGGTTGGACACTTGGTCTATTTCCACCTTTTGGCTCTTGCGAGTAGTGCTGCATCAAACACTGATCTACAAGCATCTGTTCTAAGTCCCTGCTTTCAATTCTTCTGGATATATGTCTAGAAATGGAATTACAGAATCGTATGTTAATTCTCTGTATAACTTTCTGAGGAGCTGCAGAACTGTTAAATAGTTTTCCAGAGGTAACAAATGAAAACTGCCTTAATGGTCCTATTAAATCCAGGTACTTACTCTCTTTTAAATGAAAATAAAACCACAGTCTTTTTTTTTTTCTTTTGCCATAGAAAATATTGGTCAGAGAAAAGGCAGATTTTTCCTAAGACACTGGAATCAGAATTTCATGGGGGTCAAATTTTGCTCTACACTGTTGCCATTTTTCAAGCCCTTCAGCAGTACTTTTTGGTTTCACATTAACTATTTTGATAATGATTTCTTAAATTTCCTCACCATCATAGCCGATGAGACTGTTTTTTGCACAACAAACAAAGTTTACTCTCTGATATTGGAAGTTAATTGGTTAGCGCGTTATGACACATTCCACATAGATGCCTCTCTGGGATCATATGAACACACATGCTTTGCTTCTGCTACTAACACATGTGCACACACACTCCGAGGAAGAAGTTACAAAGCTATCTGTACACATAAGTAACAGCTGGTGCCATGGTCTTCATTATAACAAATGCCATTCAATTTAGATAAATTTTGGGATTCTCAGCAAAAGGATTTTCTCATTCATTTAAATGCACTTTGGTTTTATTATATAAATGGGTTCTGGGAATGGCTATGCAGATTCACAGTGAGCTCTGAAACCCTTCACTGTTGACTTTGGCAGCAAAAGCCTGTCCCTGCCGGCAGTGGCCTCAACATGTCTCCTTTAAATGGTGGTGGTGGGGGGAACCTGGGTGGCTCAGTGGGTTAAAGCCTCTGCCTTCGGGTCAGGTCATGATCCCAAGGTCCTGGGATCGAGCCCCGCATCGGGCTCTCTGCTCAGCAGGGAGCCTGCTTCCTCCTCTCTCTCTGCCTGCCTCTCTGCCTACTTGTGATCTCTGTCTGTCAAATAAATAAATAAAATCTTAAAAAAAAATTAAAAAAAAATAAAATAAATGGTGTTGGTGGTCTGTGCCTGGTCTCAAAGGTGTAGCACAGCATTTCGTCTTTCCATAGTACAAACGGAGTTCCGTTGGCCAATTTCATACTAACCAGCCCTTCTATTCAGCCTTGGAAATAATGGGAGCAGCTCAGTGGGTGGCAGTTTCTTCATTGGTTCAAGAAGATCTGAGGACTAAGATACAGTTCTGGGATGTCGACCATGTGGAGGGGAAATTCAACGTGGAAAGGAGGAGTTAATGTGTTTTGTTTAAAGTTCTAAATTCCATTTCCTCTGACTTCTTACGATAGGATAAGAGAATAGGAAGGACTTGATACCATTTTAATTTTCAAAATAATCATTCCGGGGAACTGCCTGACTAAGCAACAGCTCACATTGCTCAGCCATCTAATAATGCCTTTGCTGGTTTTTTTGTTTGTTTGTTTGTTTCTTCTTTCTTGTCTGACTTCTCTTTGGCAATATCCCCTAGGGCGCCCTACTGTAGCTGGGACCAGAATGAAGGTATATCCATGCATGCTCCCAGTAACCAGTCAGTCTGACTCATCACATTCTGGGGAAGGCATGGACCATAGGATTACATCCTGCTAGTTGGACAGTGATGAAAGGTAGGGAAGCTGAGGACTCTGGGTTTGAGGCCTCATTCTGTTCCTGATGGACTTTAACAAGTCAATTCTTGGAGGATTAAACATACTCCTCTCCCACGTTCTTCATGAGAAATGCAGGAATTTAGGAGGAAAATGCAGATTGGGAACCCGGGAGAGAAGGAGGTTCTGAAGTGGAGATGCCAAGGGATTTTGAAGAGCAAATCCGGGCACATTAAATTTTGTTACCATTCCATACTGTAAATGGAGCCCCTCTTCCATTACTAACATCTTATTAAAAAAAATATATATATTGCTGGGGCACCTGGGTGGCTTAGTTGGTTAAGCCTCTGCCTTCGGCTCAGATCATGATCTCAGGGTCCTGGGATCGAGCCCCGCATCGGGCTCTCTGCTCAGCAGGGAGCCTGCTTCCTCCTCTCTCTCTCTGCCTGCCTCTCTGCCTACTTGTGATCTCTGTCAAATAAATAAATAAAAATCTTTAAAAAAAATTATTGCTGATACTTTAGAACGGGAATGAGTTTAAAGCGGTTCCGCTTCTGAACTAACAGAGCCTGCAGAGAGGAAAGAACAGCCATAGGTGAAGGATATAGGGTGAATGGGGAAGTCCCCATAAACAGAAAACTAAGTGATTTTTAGGGGAAATGGACCATTCCTGAACATTCTTGGAGATACTGGACTAACAATAGATAACTATTTTTTTATAACATGTCCAAGGATATTTTAAAAAAATTACTCTTAAATGGTATTTTAACACACAAAAGTAAGAAAACAGAACAAAAGAGAGTGCTTTAAACTGAATAAATATAGCTTTGTCAAAATTTCACTCTTTTATCATCTTTGACTCATTTTTCTGTGGACTGTTGAATCCTTAATTTGTAGACCAGCATTGGAGAATCTTGAGTCTAGATTCCAACTCCTTTTAAAACTCAGGAGCCTGGTATTTAATAAAGTAGCTTGCCCAACTTGCATGGTTGGGAGGCCCAAAACTTAGGAGTAATTCCAGGTTCTGGATTTGTGGGTTTTGTTTGTTTGTTTGTTTGTTTGTTTTTTGGTCTTACCAAACTTTCCCATGAGAGTAAAGTGTGGCTAATCAGGATCTCAGGCTGATGGATATAAATTTCTTTCCCCCAAGGGAAGTCAAAAATTCCACAGTCTAGGAATGATCTGGTCATTGATGTGGAGGTTTTTTAGATATTTTTGGTCTTACAGACTCATTTTAGTGATATTTTCAATTAAGTTTAGAAATGCAAAGTGATTTGTTCACGGTCAGACAGCTATTTGGTGGTAAAAGTGGTATTAAACCCAGTCTCATGGTTCCCAGTGCATCTAGACATTGATCCATTTGAACGCCTCCTGGATTCTATCCTAGCACTAGGTTCAATGAAATGATAATCAACCAAATATTTTGTAGCTGTTTTTAGAATTTGGGGAGTGGGAAGATGTTGTCTAGAAAGCGGTAATTATAAATGTATCAAACATTAAATTTGAAGTGGACCTTTGGGTTTATCTATCCTAATTCATATTTGAGATAATGAGGCCCTAATCTAATGAGGTAGCATGGGATGAACAGACAGATGAATAATTTTGGTGGTAAGCATCAACAAGATGATGGCTAGTTAACCATAGAGGCTGGAAGAGAAGTCAAAAATATACATGGAATTAAGAACTTGGGAGCAGGATAATGTAGTAATTAAAACCAGGGACTGTGGTGTTCTCTGCCTTCATGTGACTTCAGTTTATGCATTTGTGAATTAATGATTTCCATTTTAGGGGTTTGCTGAGCATGAGTGATACTGATTAATGAGAAGAATGAGGTGTGTTGGTTTAGGGGAATTCTTTCTCTATTAAAGATGCAGGTTTTTCCTTGCAAAGCCTCTAGAAACTGGCTCCATCACTTAGCCATTGTTTTTCTCGACTCCTCCCATCTAAAAGGTTTTTAATTATGAAAATAATCTTAAGGCACCAAATAGATTTGGGCTACCAAATGTTGGCCTCACTAAAACTTGGAACAAAGATTCACTAAAAGAAGAGCAGGAAGCCCATCTAGAGTGGTCCAGGGGAAGAGTGATCCCTGCATTTGCCACAGTTTTGGTGATGAACTCTTAAGTGAATGATACCAAGAGGGTTTCTAGACTTAGATACCTAAATGAGACCACAAGGGAAAATTCTGTTGGGGTAACCTCAGTTGTTAGTTCTAGTTTGTAAAAGAGTTCTGAGTTGAGGGGGAGACTTAGTAACCAAAAGCATCACATAAAACAAACTTCTATTTTCTTTTATTGCACTTGGTGAAAGTTATTAAGAATGTAATTCTTTCTGCTTGCTATGTGATTAGCAGCCGAACCTTTTGGGGGTAAATTTCCATTGCTACGCTCTTGTTATCACAAATGGAATTTGCATGCCTAATTCTCTTCCCTCCATATTGAATCCATACCCCTTTAGGTCTAACGGCATGCTAAAAATGATTCCAAATCTCCAATGTTGATTGTGGGCCATATGTTAGCACTAATTATATAAATGAGACTTGGTAGAAATGTGACATGCTAAGCATTCTGAGCTTAAGGAATTATCTAAATGAATTCTAGCTTGAGTTAGTGCTAGCAGAGGCAAGGAAATGCCGGCGCAGGTTTTGAGCAGATGTTAACAGGTCTGCATGGCTCTTCATTGTCATTATTTGTCTAACTACAAGGACTGCTGATGGAACATTGTGTCAGAATATTTTAAGGTGCCATTTTCCTGAAGATTGCATTTTGCACCTACAGATGGATTCATTTTCTGAATAAGCAGAATGGGATGACAGAATATCAAAGATTAGAATCGGCAGTCTTGCTGTGAGTTTGAAAACTTGGCATTCATTGGGGTTACTTTCTATGGTCATTATGGCCTGGAAGCCGGAGACTTCTAAGAAGGCATTTCATCTCAGTATCAGACATTCCTGAATTTTGGTTTTCAAAATGATGGTGAGGGGGAGAAAAAGGATTTCTGATTCCAAGCAAAAGTGAGTAACATTATGGCGAATATTTAAGACTGTGTGTCTAACAATTAAGGAAGATCGTTGTTGATTGAAGTGGTCAGGGGAATTTTGGGACCCTAAGTCATATCAAGATGGAACTCCAACTCACCTCCTTTACCTGGAAATCATGAAGTCTTGAATGTGCCAATGATTGTCTATTTCAGAGCGCTTTGTAAACCTGACTAATATCCTTGTTGATCTCACTCAGGTTTTTTGTTGTTTTTTTTCCCCCCTCACTCACAGCATTCTTAAGACAGAATGGATTGTTGCTTTAAAAAATGCAGGAAACCAGCTGATAAATTCCACCTTTTCTTTCTGGGTCTCCAGCACAAAGTCTAGTGCTTGACACACAGTGAATATTTGCTGGATGAATGTTGGTGAACTCATAGGAAGAGCTAACATTTACTGAAGACTTACTATATATTAATATTTGACTAGCATTATCTCATTTAATCCATACTGCCGGGTTCTTAGATGGGTGCTTCTCTTGTGGTTTTGCAGATGAGGAAACTGTAGCTAAGAGACATGAAACGGCTGTGTAAGAATCACAAGTAAGTGAGCAGATGAAATTGGAACCGAGGAATGTCTGACACTGTCGCTCACTCCTGTAGGGTGTGGATTCTTTTAGAGACTTCCTCACTGTGTTGATTGTCCTTAAATCTGTGTCTCTAGGTATATGTTAGAGGGTTGCTGAGTTGCCTTGTGTGAGTTGTTCTGTATTCTGTTTGTTTTTATTGCTGTGGTAATCTAAGTAGAATGGATCTGAATGTATTCTTGATCATCTGGATGACCATATTGTGATGGTGTTTACTATCACATTAGAGCCAACTAGTATTACTTTAATTGTAGAACATTATTCAGGGAGGGAGGAGCAGAGGCAGACTAAATCTGGAGATGATAATGTGTTTGTGCCAATGAAGGTTCAGTAACATTAAGGATTTGGAGTGGTTTAAATAGAGAACTGGAGTGCAAAAATAATGTTAATTTCCACCAAGCAGAAAGCAATGGTGATATGATAATACCATAGAAACATGCCATTCCAGTCTGGCCACATTCCCATGGGGCACAGCGAGACAGTTTCAGTAAACTAATACTACCCATTTATATCAAACATAGGTGGTCATTTTAATTTCTTTTATAATCTTATGAGTTTCTCTTTATAAAATTTTGATTTCATGATTATAGAGCACCTCAGATGTAAGGAGTTTACACTTTCTTATGTAACAATAAAGTGTATCTGTCAAGATTATGAAGGGAGCCATAATTTTTTCCTTCATTTCAAAGGGATCTGTATACTCTTCGAGGTACGAATGCTTATATCAGCCTTTGGGTACTATGTCATCCCCAGGGATTGCAATGAAACTTGATTAGGGTAACTGGAGTGTGTGTGTGTGTTTGTGTATGCGTGTATGCAAGTGCATGCATGTGTGCATGTGTACACCTGATAATCTCATGAAACAAGTGGTGGCCCTAGAATTTGGGCCGGGGGTGGTTGGTTGATAAACATCTCCTAGGACTCAGCTCTTTAGACCTTGATACAAGCAATAATCCTGAAGCACCTTTCCTTTCCCATGAAGTTCTTGTTCTGAGTATCTTGGGTTTTTTTTGTTTTTTGTTTTTTGGGTTTTTTTTTTTGTTTGTTTGTTTGTTTTTTTCCCCTTCAGTTTCTAATGTATCAAAGAAAGATAGCTTCTTTGGGCCAGGACATGGCCGAGTCTTATTCTTAGTGATCCTCCTTTGCCAAGAATTAAAAGGAAATTCTCTTGGCACACTTGGTCACTGCAATATCTTTATATCTTGGCCTCCAACCAGACCACAGCCCTGAACAAAGATGTATTTCTTATTCTTACTGACACCTTAAACAATTCCCAATGGTGTTACTTATCTCTAAAGTCAGTGAGGCATCCAAGGGGCTTAGGGATGGTGAGTAATGAGACCTGTTCATAGTAGTTAATATTCTGTTTCCTAATGGACATTATTTCATCCTTGGAAGTTTATTTGCCACTGTTCTCTTTGGAACTCAGACTCTAATGCCACAAGCCACCTTGAGAACCCCCTATAAGGTATTCTTAAGTATGGTTGTAATCGAAGTGGTTATATCGTTAGTGGACAATATTTTTTTTCTAGAGTTCAATGTTTTGACTAGAAGTTGGCCAGTTCAGAGTGGTAATTACATAACCAATCTCTTGCCTTTAAAGATTAAGGAGGACTGGGAAGTTGGGGACAGTCAACATATAGTGCAGAGAGTACTATGTGTTCTCTTGGCAGAATGTTGTTAGAAATAGGGTTTCCAAGCTAAAACAAATGCAGGTATTTCTGCTATAAGACAATATATACAAGCTTAAAAACAACCCTAGAGTTCTGGAAAATGACACATTAATAATGACAAGGCTCATGGGAAAATATTGTTAGAACAGACCACTCTAAAGATCTACAACTTTGTAATCCCAGCACAAATAAACCTAATTAAAAATTACTAGTGCTATTGAAAAGCCATACTTCATTCCTCTTCTTTAAGGAGTGAATTGTTTATGGAGTGTTACTTTGAAAAAAGTGACTGTAACTTGATGGTAGGCCTGAGACTGCTGAATTAAGGAGCTCAGATTTAATGGGGCGAACCATATGATTAGTCTTTCCAAGATAAGGCATGTGGCCAAACTGAGCCAAGAAGGAGGAACATGGGTGAATTAGGTATAGTACAATATTCATCAACAATTTCTATTCTGGGATATCTTGTGTTCAACTGCTATTATGTGTGAAAAAGTATTAATGTACTGGGAAAAGTCCTATGTGACCCTATGTAACTTCCCTCTTAAGATGACATCACCCCTCTATTTACCAATCCCACCATGCTAAATTGTTTTACAGATGCACATTTGTAGCAAAACAGATGGTGAGTTTATCAGGATATTTGAAGAATAATCCACCTGATTGAATCTCAGGCATTTTACATTTGAAGAGGAGTGTTGCTTCATGTTGAAGTAGGACATGTGTAAACCATGAAGTCAGGCTAAGGGAGCCTCAGGCTATAAACTGACACCATCTCTACTCCATGAAAACATGTACATCTTTATTGTATTTTTATGGCTACAAGGAAGGCTCACACATACACATCAGTATACGTGGACCATCAGTACTGTTGGTTTGTGACAGATTCTCCAATTAGTCTGGTGGGGTTAGAGTAGCATGGTTGGTTTCATTACCCTACTAAGGGTAATCCTTAAACATAGCAAAATGGCTATGTGCTATTTTTTCAGAAGGTAATAAGTAACACTCATGTAAATTTCCTTAGCATGATCCTTTGTTTTTTGTGGAATAACACGTGCCCATTTGTTGTCCTCACCATAGTACAAACAATCCCATGTGCCTCCTTTAGGTCATGACCAAAGTCTCCTCTCTTAGGTTAGCTAGCCTGATGAGTTGTGCTCCGTGATCAAAGATGGCTGAAAGGATTTTTGAGAAGGAAGCACTGGCTCCCTCTTAGGACTTGAACTCTCGATGTGTCATTGGAGGAGAACCAGTTACAGAAGCAGACCTCTCTGCGGTGTTGGAAAGTTAGGCAGAGGAAAGTTAGAGGGAGATAAGAAAGAAAAACATAGATATGACCAAAAGTTTGGGTTCAAATCCTAGCTTCTCCGTTTCTAGCTGGGTGACCTTGCTTTCTTCATCTGTTAGATATAGAAAGTTGACCACATGGAGTGTAGATGAAAAGAAGCTGGAAAGATGTTTTCATTGGATCCCTTTATCTTAGGCTAGGAAACCTCTAGGGCTTTTTTTCTATTTGCTTAATCAAGGCTGACAGAAAATTTAAGGGGAGAAAATACTCTAATTCTGTGACTCAGTGTTATTTAATATCCTATCCATATAATCTCTATACTCATCTCTCCTATCTATCCTGTAGGGAAAAATACCGTCTTAGTTGTCATCAGTTTGGAGAGCAAGTTCAAAGGGCTAAGCCCTGATTTTGCTGAAAGATGGAGTCCTTCCTAGCCCTGGGGCCACACTTGCCCCTTGCCACATGTTCTCAGCCGCCTACTGACCTGGGAAACCTCACTGTACTTCTTCACCTTGTTACTTACATTCATAGCTTTCCAGTATGCAAGCAACAGCATAACTCACACTATAGGAGGGGAGTAGAGCAACTCCCTCTGGTGACCTTACGTGGCAGAAGGTTAGCTTCCTGAGAGGGAACAGCCATGTTGCAGATGGCACCACAGAAGGGAAAAGTGTTCCAGAACACCCTTAAAGAATTTAGAAGGTGCACACGAAATTGAGGGTCCAATTGGCTGAAAGGCAAATTGTCAAAATAACATTCTGGCAATTTAAAGATTGTAAACTGATTTTATATATTTTTATACTGTCCATAAAGACACCTACTAATTAGAAAATGAGAAAGTATTACTATTAAATATAGGCATGAGGACATACTCTCCTGACTCTTGTTCCAAATTTTTTTTTTAAGATTTTATTTATTTATTTGACAGAGAGACACATAGCAAGAGAGGGAACACAAGCAGGGGGAGTGGGAGAGGGAGAAGCAGGCTTCCCGCCGAGCCCGATGCGGGGCTCCATCCTAGGACCCTAGGATCATGACCTGAGCTAAAAGCAGACGCTTAATGACTGAGCCACCCAGGTGCCCCTCTTGTTCCAAATTTTATTTAGCTCCTTTTAAGCATGCCTGGGATTTTCCTCTGTACAGGACATTACCCTAGAGCCTCTGAGATACAATAAAGTCCTCGTCCATTCCAAAAGCTAGTTAATAAATTGGATACCTCTGAATGGACACATGATGTATTTGATTTGTTCCTTTAATTTTTCCTCCAATAGTCAGCAACTGGGTAGAAAATACTAGCCTGGGTTGGCACAGGTGTAGGAAATTGATGCAAGAGTCACCAGCCAGTCATATTATCGTACCTTTGGAATGCACCCAAGATCAGAGGGAAGAGTGAAGGGGCAGATTGCAGCAGTTGCAACAGTGTGTAACAAAAATATTGTGCCATTGAGATGCTAATGTGGGTGAGCATCACATTGTAAAATTCACATTGTTAGAAGGCAAGCCTAACCACTTGAATCACATAGACTGATTTTTATGGGAGACCTCTTATTTTATTCTTTGGGTATTTCATTTTCATCCTGTGTTTTCTTTGGAATTAATAGAGCCTCTTAAAAACGGCTGTCTATAAATTTTCTCTCCTACATATGTCTCTAAACAGTTTCATTTCTTCATTTAAAACATTACAGCCATTTCAAAATGCCCTATTTTGTATTTAATTTCACCATCTCATATAAAATACATGTTCTTCACATAATTATGTAAAAATGGGTTTGCAAATGCCCTAGAGATCCATATGATGGGCACATTATAGGATTCTAAGTAATAATAATCTCCTGTTTACATGAGACCTGATTTTCATGCCAGTTTTTACACTTTAATATATCCAGAACACGGCTTTGCTCAAATATGCTAGTTTATTCTGGTCCATGAAATGCATTTGAAATATCACAGATTAGTTTGCCTGGCAGAATGTGCAGCTATATCTGATAATGTTAGAGGTGAACGTAATGGAGCCAGAGACAGAAGCCATTGTTGTCCTGCTTGCTGTGAGTGCGGCTAAACAAAGCCCAGCTGGGTGACAGGACGGTGTAAGCATGGGTTTCTTCCTCAAGAAGCAGAAAAAAGAAAAACACAAATTGGGGGGGGAAAAGTGGATAATTAAGGCAAAAAGGAAGAAAATGAAAAGGGGCTATATTACATATATGAGAGCTAAAGTATGCCACAGGCAATGAATACAGAGAAAGCATAGTGTAGAGCAGTGGTTTTCACTGTGGTCCTTGGACAAGTGGTGTCAGCATCACCGGGAAACCTATTAGAAATGCACATGCTCAGGCCCTGCCCCCATCCCCATACTGAATCAGAAACAGTGGGGATGGGGTCCAGGAATCTGTCCTAATGAGCCCTCCAGGTGATTCTGATGCCCATTTAAGATTGAGGACTCCCAGTTCACTGGAGGGGTCCAACAGCTTCAATTCCGTGTGCTGCTTGAGGGGCTAGGCCCATGTGTAGGAGGGACACCAAGCCCAGGTGCAGGAGGAGGGAGTCCGAGACCTAAAGAACATGTAATCAAAGAGCAGAACACAGCTAATAGAGATACACGGGAGCAGTTACACCTTCTGGACCAAATGCCTTTCCATGACTTAGTAAGTAACAGATGCTGAGGTGAAGTTAAGACCTTTGAAGGAACCATGTGAAAGTCATAAATAAAGGCAATCTTGGCCTGGGGCTTCGGTTATATGCTCACTCTTACCACTCAGTAATGGCCTTTCCCGTTGCTTAATCCTCATTGCCTAGGCTCAAGTTCATGGTATAAGCAATCCTTTAGAAGGGGTGGCAGAAAGAAGGACCCAGGTAGAAGATACAGCCCATGCAGAGGGGGATGGTCATGGTGCTGATATTGGGGGGATAGGGTGGGAATCAGGGCATCCAGGGTGTAAAAGCGTGAGGGGGCTGTGGCCAGAGTCAAGGCTAAAGAGTCTTTAGATAGTCAAGGAAGAAAATTAGGTTACTTGGGACTTTTGAGAATTACAGGCGTTAAATAAAATATTTGTGGGAGTTTTGTGAGGTTAGTGTTCCCAAGGACAAAAATTTTGGATTCCACAGGAAAAGAGAACCAGTAGTTGCTTATAACCCTCTACTAGGTACCCATCGTAGAGTTCTGGGTTCCATCTCTGGAACATCTGACTTCGATCTGATCCAAAGGGGACTTGTCTACAGATAGTTGAGAGAATGACCATCATCAGGTCAGTAGAAAACCAATGTCAAGTGCTGAAAGAAGAAGATGCAAGAGTGGACAGGCTTCTCCTTAGGACATTCAGTTCTCTCGTTCACATTAATGAAAGTATTCAGGATAAACAATTTAGCAATAAACCTTATGGTAGAAGAGAAAAGGGGTTTGATTCATGTTTGCTTTCTTACAGAGAATAATTTCTGAGAACTTGGAATATGGGAAACATGGCAAAATTTGCTCACCATTTGCTATTTGTGGTACATGGCAATTCTGTATTCAGGGGCAGTTATCAAAATATTTTACTATCTGTTTAGACAGAAACAACTAATTCAGCCTTGTCCATCACTTCCCATTTTAAAAAGTAGTGTGTGCTTCCCTTGGTGTTTAAATTTAAACAGCGATTACAGAAATGTATTGTAAATACTCTTTTCATTCTATGTTAACTGGATGTTTTTTTCCCCTAACTTTACAGAATCAAATGTACACAGACTTCCTGAGATTTTAAACTTGTCTTTGACTCTTTTCTAGAAATATTTGCTAGGTTTTCCTTTTCTAAAATTCATTCTATTCAACACCACCAGAGTCCTAGCCACTTAATATAAGCGTGTCACCCTTGGGATTTAAATGACCCCCCCCCTTCTCCTTTCTGTAAGGGCAAGATTGTATGGGTTTGGTTGGCCTCAGCTCTAGCACAGTGCCCCACCCAGTAGGTGCTCAATAAATGTTCATCTAAACCAATTGCCTTCAAAGATTGCTCTGCCTACCTGCTTTTTGAAGCTGTTCTTTCTCCGGTTATCTTCTCTTGCCCTCTTTCCTCCCCCTCTCCCTGATGGATTCATTACAAAGACATTAAACTCAGTCCTCAATTTCTCTAAATTGTTCATGCAACTCACTGAATTATATTAAAAGATAACAAAGCCCCACAGTAAAACTAATTCCTTTTTGCATCAGAAGCTGTATAATTTAGGGACACAGGGCAGTTCACCATGCACGTGAATTATGAAAGAATGTACAGTACACCCTCTAGAAACTAAACATTGTAGCAAAAAAAAAAAATCACTTTTGATTGTTTAATGTCAAATGGAGTCCATTGAGCTGTAGTCTCTTCCAGAGAGAGGCTACAGAAAGCATGAGCTGGGGGTCGGGGGCCATATAGATGCATGGAGATAAATGAGTTCACCGGCAGGGTTTCATGAAATTTGAAGGAGAAGTGGTATTATGCATCTCTTTTATTTAAATAACCTAAAATGAGTAATTCACTCCCTAGAACATTTGATAAAAATCCTTGGAAGTTTGCCAGCAGGCACAGTGGGAGGAAGAAATGCATATTCAAAAGGAGATGAGAAAAAAAAGGGAAAATCAGGAAGCAAAAACCTGAAAAAGCAATCTATACCTGATACAGTTTCTAAAATAAATTGGAACATCTTGGTTACAATTACTTTAAAGGGCCAGGACCTCCCTTTCCACTGCTAAGCAATGTCATCTTCTGGAAACCCTACCTTTGAAACACCAGTGCATTTCAGGAAGGACCCAAGAACACTTGGCTTTGCATTGTGTTCACCCTAGGCGACAGATCCCGTGAACTGGAAGCTTGGTTCTGGGGTGTCAAAACACCTACGTGCAGTGGTGATTGTTGCCATAGAGATAACCGGATGATAGATAGCTAGATGATAGATAGACACTGAATAGATAGTAGATAAATGATCTCATATGTCAGAAGAGGCCTTTGTGCCTAGGAAATTACAGATTTTTTTTTTTTTCAAAAACAATTCTTCTGTCAAAATCAAAAATAGAACTCTTCTTTGCAATACTCCCACTCTGTATGCATTCTTACTCTTCCAGGCTTTTTTCTTATCACATTTATGATGTGTTCCGCCCATTCGATTTCCTACCTGACTTCTTGTCTGGGAGATTAACTTTCTTCAGAGGGTTGAATGTACTACCAGTGCTAGGGGGCAAGAGGGTAGACAGCTGACTGCTAAGGTTTCTTTATTATGCAATAAATAAGGGTTTCTTTTGTCCTTCTTTTGTCCTTTTTTTTTCCTTTTTTTTGTACTTAGACCAGTTTGCCCCCTTTTTTTCCTGTTTCTTTTTACTTGTTTCTTCCTTTTTACTTATCTTTACTTTTTGGTATTCTTCAACCTTGTTTCCATCTCTCTGTCCCCCTGTATTTGCTGCCTCACTGTTTTCCAACCCTGCTCTTCTAATGGATCCTTCTATGTATTTCCTAATTCTGATATTCTAACACATGGTGAATCCACTTGATTCTTACAACGAAAATGGACAATTTCAGCAGATCTAAACATTTTGTAAAATGATGGTTAGATAGGACCTTGATGAACTCATCTGAAAATTGGGCATGTGCCCACTGGTCTGGATCCTGGAAAGGACTTTATAGAATAAATGGATAAGACTGTGGGTGCAGTCCTATTCTGCTGTGTAACTCTGACAGCCTGAAAATTCAGACTGCATTTTATAGGCCGTTAAACAATTACTGAGTCCTGGAATTTGCTAGAAGCCATGGCAAATCATAAAGAAACCGGAAGTCAAGATGTGTTCCTTGGGACAGCTTCAGAAAATCAAGGAACAAATTCAGTTTCTCCATTTTACAAATTTAAAAAATGGGGAGGGCGCAGTGAAGAGAGCTTGCGGTTGGCTTAAAGTAGCTTATAACTGGCAATTCTAAGAATTTAGAACTTGCAGATTTTGACATGTGGGAAGTGACTTTTTCAGTCTATCCCCTTACAGGCAGGTGAAAGAGAGAATGGAAAGGAAGGGAGAATCATTATTGCTAAGGTTGTAGAATTTGAATTTGCGGCTCTTCTCCAAGTTGGGAACAAGTGAAGAAAAGAAATACTTTTAAGGTAAAAGAGACATTGATGCTTATGCTGAGGCAGATCAAGGAAGAGTGGGGACAAAGAAGATAATTGGAAATCTCTCTGCATCTCCATTTTTCTCATTTGTCAAATGCAGATGATACTTTCACAAGTGGGTTATCATGTTTACATGAGCAATTTAGAGGGTTAATATATAGAGGCAGTCAACAAGTACTAACTGCTACTGCTTAGGATTGAGACTAAACTTCCATTTTAATGACCTTCCTCTAAAGAATAGAAGTCTTACTGTTCTGGAGTTGCTGAGGCTGCTTTTAAACCCCTTGAAGGTTATTGGAAGTGCAAACTAATTCTACCTAGCTCTGAAACTAGAATCTGAAACTTGGCCCCAAGCTGTTTGCTTCTTGGCATTGTAATCCCAGCCACAGTTTGTGGTCCCAACTGTATCCAGGGAGGTTAATATCAGACAAAAATGACCATCAAAAAGGATCAATGATGCCCTATGCATGGAAGTATCTTTAATTTGGTCTTGAATTGATGAAGACTTATAGAGCGGATCTTCTAAACCTTGTAGTGACTGAGCAGGGTCATAGGTCCCACAAAGGTTTAGGGAGTGGTCTTCGTCTACTTCCCCAGGAAACAGACTGTCAGATGTATACTCACACACCGGAAGGTTGTTGGACGGTGCTCTAAGGATCTATACCTATGAGGGAAGGGGGAAAACTGGATTAGGTGGAGGGAGGAATCCAACACAGTTGTAGTAGTTACTGTGATTCTCAGCCAATCCCTTGAGGACTTACGGAGTTGGTATTGTTCTTCTGAAGGGTCCAAAATTGAGGCATAGGGCTTGGGTCTTTGTACTTCACACCAGCCAGCTGTTTGATGCTGCCTGCCTCTGTATAGGAGGGGTGACCTTGAACAAGATGTCTATCTTCTGAGACAAATTGTCAGAGAGGTCCTGTGCCAAAAGCCAAGAGCAACCGTCACTGCAGGCAGCAGGGGTCATGAGTGCCTCCCTTCTGAAGTAGGATCTGCACAGACAGAAGCAAAATAGAAACTTCTATATCTTCTATATCTTCTAAGTCGACAGGAGCACCTTGGAGAATGGTGGCTTGCTACTCTCAGGGTGTCATGAGCCCGGGGAAAGGGACTAAGGGCTCCTGAAACCCAGAGAAATGTCTTCGTCCTTCCTTAAGAAGTCTAAAACTAGGGACGCCTGGGTGGCTCAGTCAATTAAGCGACTGCCTTTGGCTTAGGTCATGATTCCAGGGTCCTGGGATTGAGCCCCACATTGGGCTCCCTGCTCATCAGCCTGCTCCTCCTTCTCCTTCTGCCTGGTGCTCTGCCTACTTGTGCTCTCTCTCTCTCTCTCTAATAAATAAATAAAATCTTTAAAAAAAATAAAAGAAAAGAAGTCTAAAACCAGAGCCCCTTAAAGTTTCAACAAACACTGAAAAGATATCATTAACTGCACACTGACTGGAGCTTTTGGTTGAAAATTGGCCCCACGAGGGGAGTCCGTCTGTGGAACTGGAGAGAACACCTTGAATGTTCTCCCAATTTGCTTCAGCATTCTGTTGGGAGAGACAAAATGGCAGAGAAGAAATTCCAGAGTGTACTGTCAGAACTATGAAGAGGAAGCCAAGGGACTGGTTCTGAGTACAGCTATGATTACTCATGGAACAAAATTATTATTCAAATAGTAGGAAATTTAAAGCTAATCTCTTACCTTGATTATTTGGAGGTTCCAAAGAAAATTGTGTGCTCGATGTGAGAATTTTGGCCTCATTTTGCTCACACAGATTTAAGAGCATTGCTGTTGTAATGTAGCTTTAAACTAAGCCATATTCTTCTTGCATATTCATCAAGAGGTGATAATCTCCTAAGAGTTCTTTGTGTTAAGTCTAGCCTCAATTTCTTTGTGCAGCAATTTCCACATCAGTTTTATGGTGTTAGTCCAACTCATTCATCCATTGCATGAGCAAAGGGAGATTAAGGTAAAGCTTTTGGTGTGGATGAGTTAAAGCCTGTATGAACTGATGTGTTGATCTCCAAAGACAATTTGGATAATTCGACCTTAACCCTGCTCTTGAGACCAAAATAGCTTTACCAGAAATATTATTAATAATCAACATTTTTTTTTTCCACGGATGATTGACTTGCCTAATAGCCACTCTTTTAGAAAACTAAACTGAACAGATCTGAAACAGAGTTAACCTCTAGCTCCCCCCTTCCTCACTGTCTGCTCATCTGATCCTGCTGCTGCCTGGGCCTAGCAGGAAACCCTTGCTGAAACCGTTAATTCCACCGATGAGAATATAGCAAGCACTGTGTTGGACTTAGTTGCCAAAGACAGAATACGGAAATTAAACTTATTTTTCTCATACTTTGTATATTTACTGTGTCACCAAATACTGCCAGTTCTCTTTTCTCCTTTCTAAATACCTCAACTGTATTGTCTTCATGTTTTCTACTTCTACCTTATTCTGATCCATTTGGCTTAGTTATAGTAATAGGGAAACCGCTATGGCTTATTTAGCCCACCACCTTCTATTCCACCAGTGGAATAACGATCTCAAACAAATGCTTCATTGTTGCCCTTTTAACAACACCCCAGGGTAAATGTTAGATTCCCATGAATGTTACAGACAGTTCTTCCTGATCTGGCTTCTATCTGCTTCACTTGATTTTTTTTTTTTTAAGATTTTATTTATTTGAGAGAGAATGCCAGAGAGCAGAGAGAGAGAAGACAAGCAGGGGGAATGACAAAGAAAGAGGGAGAAACAGAGGGAGGTCCCAGGACTCCAAGATCATGACCTGAGCCAAAGGCAGATACTTAACCAACTTAGCCACCCAGATGTCCCTGCTCCATTAGGTTTTCCTCATTCATGAACTCCTGCTCCAATCACCCCAGACTATTTTCCTTATTACCCCATGACATTTTCCACAGTTAGACATGTCCTTCATCCCCAGGCCAACAACTCTTCATTGCCCAAGACTCCACTTAAGCACTGTCTCCTTCATAAGGTGTCCCTTTGATGCTCTCAACCCACATCCCTTTCCTCTGTACTGTCAAGAACAAGGTTTGGTATTTAATACATGTTCAGAAAGTGTTACCCATTTCTCATTTTAGTGGATGAGAACGTTGTACAAAACGCTTTTAGCTCCTTAAAGACAGAGAAATTAGACTTTTAATTATAGCACAATATTAATTCCTTAGTCAAATGAAACCTAAGATACAAATTATTTTCTGATCAGATTAATTAAGTGCTTGGAGTTCTCAGAGCTATGGGTGTATGTTAATTTTTCCCTTCCATTCCCTGCAGAGAGAATAATTTATCAAAATAATTCCTTATTAGGTTCATTCTAGAATTTAATAAAATTTAAAAACTTATGCTCTAGATGACTATGTTGGGTTTGTTTTCTCCCCAAATATATATAGTCACTGCTGCAACTTGTATCTGGTTGTATGAAAAGGAAGGGCATTCAGGATATCACAGATAAAGGCAAGTAATCATAGGACTATGTGCGGGGAAGTGTTGGGGGGACAGGGCCCCCAGAAAAGAACCACTGTGCATTGCAGACTCAGAGTATGAAGCAAAGAATAGTTCTGGACAAAGATAGCACTGCCAACCTCATACTGTGCCATTAGCATGAACCAAGGCAATGGCTAGCAGTAGACCATCTGCTGTCAGATCGGGTGCCCACCTGAAGTCTAGTCCTCTGTCTGTGGTAGAGTCCAGCCACAGACAAAATACAGCTGCCAAGCTGACCCATGATGTGAGCAGAGTAGAAGTCCTTGGCAAAGAATGGATAGGTGGGGCAAAAAATGACACCTGTCTCTATCATTATCCCCGAGTCCTTATTCCATCATATATGCTCATACCTTACAGATAAAAATAGATGTAAATAAACCCAAGATAATCATAAAATATAAAATAAGGTAAAATACAAAAATAACAAATGATGACCTTTGAGAATTGTTTACTTTGGTCTCAATATAATTTAAGTTTACGTACTACAACTTTTATCAGAGCTGTGTTTAACAACTGGCTCACCAGAGTCCCTGAAAATTTAACATCCAGCTGTCAGAAGCTTCAGCATACCCACGGCAGGACCCTGGGAGCTCTCACTCCATAGTTTCTGTTAGTCAGATTTTTTGACTTGAGCATTTGCAGCGAAGGGCATCAGGTGTTGGACTTGTTTAAAAATGCTGAAGAAAGTGAAGAGGACTGGTCTCTTCATCAGCCGATTTCAGGGTTTCTTCAGTCATCAGGAAGCACCCAGTCAACTTGAGAATTAATAGTTTACTCAAAACTCATTCTCCTTATATGCCCTCTAATAACGGCAAAGAGAAAATGGCTTTCTGTTCTTAATTAGCCATTTGGTTCCCAGACGTCTGCCAAAACGACCATGAAGGCAATTTAATTAAACAAAAAAACAAAGAATCATTAAAATTCTCTCACACCCTGATTTTTAGAAATGTGTGCTGCTCTTTTTGAGGTTTTCTTTTCTTTTTCTTTTTTAGTGGTTGGAAGTTTCCCTGTTGTTTCTTCCAGAATGACTGTTGGTGGGGGTAGTTTGCATTACACAATGAGGGGTTAGCCTTATCCAGACTGCCACTAGGATAAGCAAGGACACCGAGCATGTCTTTAATGCAAGAGAATTTATGGAGTTCTGGAGTTGATAAAATTGATATTTGCTTAGAAGATGCTTGTTGATGCCCGGTGGGATAAGACTATTTGGTCATAAACCCTGGATAGTCACTCTCTTGGACTTAGACCAGAGTTTGCACTTGAGATTTTTCATGTCTTTTCTAGCAATGTTTTAAATTTGGAAGGTGGCTGGAATAATAAATAATAATAATTTGACAGTGATCTTTTTTTTTTTTTTTTTAATGCTCATCAAAAAAAGCAGGAAGCCAGGAACAAGAGGATTGAGGTAGAGGAGACTGTATCTACTATGTTCCTGCCCTTTATTTATATTCATCTTATTTCATTCCTATAAAAACCCTGTAAGGTTAGCATTATTACGTTACACTTTTACAGTTGAAAAAAAAATGGGTAATCAGAGAAGTTAGACTAATTCACGATCTGGCAGTTGATAATTGGGGTTAAGATTTGATCCAGCTCTATCCAAAGATGTCAAAGACAGTGGCTAATCCTTGAAAGGAACGGTACACAAACTGAAAGATCAATAAATCACAGCAAAAGAAAGGCTGAAGCTGAATGTGTGGAGACCGTTTTAATTTTATCAACCACATGTTTCCCCCCACCCCCAAGTTCTGAACCTGGATATCTCCTATTAGTTTTAATGGCATTATGGCCTATTTTGGGGGGTGGGGAACTCATGTCATAGTAACATTGGGGTTTTTAGGGAGTGGATCTTTGAGTATTGGAAGATGACTTTCAAAATGTTATTTAGATGCATATTATGAAGTCGACATTCTAGGAATATGAGTCAGTTACACTGGCTTTTACAAATGTTGCAATGTGTCCCAGGAAAAAAAATTACACTGAAAATGTTTTCATCGAGTTTATGATGAACTGCTTTCTTTTCAATTGACCAGATATCTGGTCAGTTTGTGTGTGCATGCGTGCGGACCCACATGCTTACTGTACATACCGTTGGGCTTAGGGGCATAGCAAGTCAGAGGGGATACTGGCAGGAGACAATATGGGTAATAGAAAATTGTGGCAGTCCTTGTGGGTATGCTGAATTGGAATGTGCAACCTATTGCTCCTGATTATTCACCCACAGCATTTTATTTTGGGTTTTAATTTCTGACAATGTAGCTGCAACCACAGAGTAGGTAAAAGAAGATTGCCAGGACACCTGGGTGGCTCAGTCAGTTAAGGGGCTGCCTTCGGCTCAGGTCACAGCCTCAGGGCCCTGGGCCCTGGGATTGAGCTCCGCATGAGGACTCCATGCTCAGGCCCCTTTCCTTTAGCCCCTCCCCCCAACTTGTTTGCGTGCATGCACACTACCCCCCCCCACCAAATAAATAAAATCATAAAAAAATAGAAAATTGCACTTTCTTTTTTTTTTTTTTTTAAGATTTTATTTATTTGACAGAGATCTCAAGTAGGCAGAGAGGCAGGCAGAGAGAGAGGGGGAAGCAGGCTCCCTGTTGAGCAGAGAGCCCGATGTAGGGCTTGATCCCAGGACACTGGGATCATGACCAGAGCCGAAGGCAGAGGCTTTAACCCATTGAGCCACCCAGGCACTGGAAAATTGCGCTTTCCAGTTGAGAATTAGGCCTTCGGATTTTTTCCCACTTTGTGTCATATGGCACTCTACATTTCTACCTATTTGCGGGTTAATGATATTAACTTTAACAATCTATTTTCCTCTTTTGAATAGAACGTAGAATCAAACTGATGATAATAGGCAGACTATCTCTTGACATAAACATAAGATTCCTTAGGGAATGGAAACTTTGACGGGAAAGAGTGCAGATTAGGGAATCTCTGACCGTGGCAAGTGCTGGGAGGCCAGTGGAAAGGGAGGACGACTTCTCTTAGGTCTGTTTTCTTCTTTGTCAAATTTAGTTAATGCAATCTGTCTTGTTGAATGTATTAAATGAGAGAAGAACTGGGAAAGCATTTTTGAGAACTGCGAAGCACTGTTCTATCTTTGTAAGATACTTTGCTCTTACAAATATTGATGATAAACAGGGACCTTGGGTCTATTGTTCGATAAATATTTATTGAGCATCTACTGTGCCAGGCACCCTGCTAGGGTAGTCCCACAACAGCTCTAATTTTCCCCTCCTTTTCCAGACCAAAAATAAATATTGTGCAAATATTGTGCAATGAATAACTGAAAATAACATATTCACATTCTCACTGAAATCATCCTCACAGACTAATGACTTCATTGCTCAGCTTTGTGGGTATTAACTGATGATGAAATTGATAAATCACATTACAATTGGCCATTTTCTATATCTGAGAGAGTTAGTAAAAGCGGAATTAATTTTTTTAGATCAAGCAGTCTTCTACTAATAAAGGTAATAACTCATGCTTTCTGTGCAACGGGTCATCTGAGACTCTTCAGGTCATTTGGAAAGACGAATTCAGGGAAGCTCACCACACTGTGAAGAGGAGGGTGGGGCATGGAGTTCGCATGATGATCGACGTGTCTCCTAGTGTTGGAAATGAAGGACCAGCTCAAAACCGGATGAGCTGGGTGGTCAGGAAAGAGGCTTCCGGAGGTCATTTGACCACCAACAAAGCACATGACTGACACATTGGGTTAATTAGAGTTACCTAATCTAGACTTGAGAACACCATACACTTTTTTTTTTTTTAAGATTTTATTTATTTATTTGACAGATCACAAGTAGACAGAGAGGCAGGCAGAGAGGGGGAAGCAGGCTCCCTGCTGAGCAGAGAGCCCGATGTGGGGCTCGATCCCAGGACTCTGAGATCATGACCTGAGCCAAAGGCAGACGCTTAACACACTGAGCCACCCAGGTGCCCCAAGAACACCATGGACTTAATGGCTAGAAAAACAAAGCATTTTGGTTTTCTAAGAGGGCGTGTGTGTGAGAGAGGGAGAAAGAGAGAGAGACAAAGAGAGAGACCTATAGCAGATACTGTTCCATTTAGAGTGTCTTTGAAAATCTGTTCTTAAATCAGGGTTTTTAGGCCTTGGCACCTATGACAGTTGAGGCCAGGTATTTGTTGGGGGCTATCTTGTGCATTGTAGAATATGTAACAACATTCCTGGACTCTACCCATGAGATGCCAGTGGCAAACCCCAGTCAAAGGACAATCAAAAATGTCTCTAGACATTGCCAAATATCACCTGTGGACAAAATCACCTCTGGTTAAAAACCACTTCCTTAGCAGGTACCCTAAATGATGTAAATGACTCTCATCCTGTGTTAGGCAGCCTTCTAAGCCCTTGCTATGTGTTCATGAGTTAATTATCATGGCTACTTGATAAATAGGTTCTATTATTCCCGTTTACAAATGAGGAACTGATAGACAGAAAGGTTACTAAGTAGCTTACAGAGTGATATCACCCAACTATAATTTTTCCAAAATCCTAAAAGGAGTTATTTAAAATGTTAGTTTTTTAAATGTTGTTGCTACATTGTTTTTAAGCTCTTATTCTAGGAGCAAGGCGGATCTCTCCTTGACCCCTTAGCTATTTGAAGTAGGGTAACCTCTAGGCAAGTTCCTTTGCAAGAGCAAACAAAGGAGTGCGTGAATGTAATTGCCATAGAATTAAAGAGGCTCTCACAGGGGGTGAAACACTGGGAACTCATCTGTTTTCCTCCTTGGTCAGCTGTGCTGTATCCAAAGCATTAGGGCCTAATGGCTTCCCCTCCTTGTTGTCACGCTCCTGGCTTCTTGATGTAGTTTGCCTTCTCATGCTTGCGTTGGCCTTACTGTAGCCTCCTCTGAGAATGAGATTATTTTCTATTACATTATGGCAGTTATTTGCTTAATGAACCAAATTCAGGAAGCAGAATAAGTTTTTAGAACAAAATTCTCCAAATCCTGAAAAATGTGGTGGCCTCGAAGAATTCAAGAAAACGGGCTAAATCTCACCAGTCACACAGATGAGAAACATTTCCTAAGCATCAAGTGAAGAGGAACCCAGTCAGCGTGAGCAGAGTCCCTACCAGAGAAGACAGTTCATGTCGTCGGTCGTAGAGATGCCTCTGTGAGAAACGTCTCACAAAATTAGGAACCTAGAGAAGGATTTCTCTCCAGAAGACAACTTACTTAGGTTCAATCAGTATTTAATTAATCTTCAGAAGACAATTCAGGGACCAATCCACTGCAGTTTGGGGGTAAAAAGGTCTTTCAAAAAAAGTCATTTCCAGAATTCTAGTAAATTGCCTTGTGTACAGTCTTGACCAGCAGAGGGCTTCCACACCTGACAAATGACATCTGAACAGAACAAAAGGGACCTGGAAAATTCCTTAATATTTTAACATGGTCTTTTGCTGTTGTTATTACCGAAGGCCTTTAAAGTTGAGTTTTTACTACACTGTAAAGCATTGACTTTTTTTCCTGCATCTATTGTACAGGGTACAATCAGCTCTCTTGTAAAAACTAAGGTTAGAATTGCAGGAGTTTTCTGCTTATTTGATTAGATAAAAAGGCTGTGCTTAAGGTGATGGAGATTTTATAGGAATTTGCAAACAAATACATCCAGAAGAATCTGTTCATTGCTGGCCCTTATTAAGAGAATTACCATGTTTTTCCTGCATATATTACATGAAGCATGAGCTTTGGAATATGGTGAGTGTTGACCTCTGGCAACCATTCTCGAATCTGTGCTTTGGTACCTGGCTGCCAAAGAGAACTTACTTTATTGGACCACTGCTTTCTACTCCCCATTTTATATTCTGATTTTTTATTTTATTTTATTTTTATTTTTATTTTTTTTAACATTCAGAGAACTTGAGATTCTGAAAGTACACCCTAAGCCTGGTAAGAGCTGGTACACGATTGTTCTGGACATGTAAAAGGGGTAGACTTAGAGGGAATTCGAGGACGTTGATGCCCCGCCCCACTGCCCTGTACATCAGCTGGTGAAGTTGGAAGTGACCACTGGCTAAGCGGACAAATTCTTCAGTGCCAACAACAGAGACCTGTTGAAAGGGCACCCTAGCAATCCTCTCTCAGCTGGGCCTTCTACACACCTTCACTGAAGCCTTGTGAAGGTAATGCCTGCCCTTGGTGTTTTCCCTCAGGAGAGTTCTCTCAGCGCAGGCACTTTGGGTACCCTCAGCCTGGTGGTGAAGTTGAGGGCAGCGTCTTTCCTCACCGTGATGTAGTTGGAAGCGCATGCCTGCTAGTCTCACTTAGGAGTTGTTCATGGTGATAGGAAATACTGCCAACAAAAGATCATGTGAAGGGGAAGCTATTTGTTTCTGAAAATACAACTGGAGTTCAATTCTGGGTTTATGGAAACTACGTCTTACCTAACGAATTCTTCTTTTCATGTTGGCAATTGGAAATTTCATGGCCACGTTTACTAGACTCAGCCCCAGCGAGGATGATCTTAGGACAACAAGTGTGCTCTCATTTTTTCCACGTACTTTCTTGAATTGAATGTATTTTTTTCAGTATTTGGATCCTGTTGAGTGCCCAGGAGAGTATAAAGATATAGAAATTCCAAATCCTGGAGTAGAACGGTCATAGTAAAGCAGAACAAAATGCTGAAATACTAAAAATGGGAAATATTTAGATTGGAGTCATTTGGGGGGAGGCTAATGAAGCATTCTTTCCTAATCTATGGAAAAAGTGGTAGCCTTTCTTTCAGGTTTATGAGTGAAACAATTGGGGCAGACTTGGAAGAAGAGTAGATTTGGAAGCAGGAAACCAAAGTTTGCATTGTGAAGAGACAATGTTTTATAAGCCTTAGTTTCGCCACCTGTGAAATACAGGAAAATTGAGTACCTGCCTCATTGGGTTGTAAGGTTTAATTGAAGTAATGCATGTAAAACACTTCAGAAGGTGTCTGTTCCACAATAAAACATCAATAACAGAGACCTGGTTCTGTCATGTGATTGGAGCTACGACTATAGGTGAGAGTCCTAATTTCTTCCTCTTCTCCCCCAATAATAATAGCAGTCTATAATCTACTTGTGAAGATTAAGGAAGATAATTGTGAAAGAATTTGTAGGTGCAGAACACTGAGGAAGGGTAATGTGGTATTAGTACTGCCTTTTTTTTTTTTTTAAGATTTTATTTATTTGACAGAGACACAGCAAGAGAGGGAACACAAGCGGAGTGCAGAGGAAGAGGGAGAAGCAGGCTTCCTGCTGAGCAGGGAGCCCGATGCGGTTCTTGATCCCAGGACCTTGGGATCATGAACTGAGCTGAAGGCAGACAGTTAACGACTGAGCCACCCAGGCCTCCCAGTACTGCCTTTAAAAAAAAAAAAAAAAAGATTACTTATTTATTTATTTGAGCAAAAGATTGAGTGGGAGTGGAAGGAGGAGCAGAGGGAGAAGCAGGCTCCATGTTGAGCAGGGAGCCCGATGTGGGGTTGGGTCCCAAGACCTTGAGACCATGACCTGAGCTGAAGGCAGACACTTAAAAGCCTGAGCCACCCAGGCGCCCCAGTACTGCCTTTTTTGTGCATGTCTGAGTTTCGTATTAGAAAAGAGTATGTAGCTGAACACTGATGGTGCTGAGGCCTGGTTAGCTTCATTACAGCAAAGGAATTGGGGTAACTTAGGCAGAACAGTCAAAATACAGCTGAAGTGACACTTTTATCGTTGAAAACTTTCTTTGTTATTTTAGATGATCATTAAATTATTTTTCTTCGGCACTGACCTTTGGCAGTTTTTAATACATAATTGAAAGGTGTTCCAAAGCAGAGAGTTGACATATCTGTATGATTGAATTTGGGGAAATCAGAGGGAGGGAGGAAGACAGAGACTGTTAGGTCAGCCAAGAGTAAGATTGAAGATGGTGGAGGTTGGGGAGTTTGGGGGGATCTGTACCTAATCACTGAAGAGAAACAGTTTGGGAAATGAAAAGGAGGAGTTTGGGTGTTGCTTTAAAACTTGGGGATTTCTGTCCACATTTGTCTCTTACTATCACTTATGCAATATCAGCAGGTGGCTTGCATTTATAACCAACCCTGCTTTCTCATTTCCCTAGTGATATTTTATGGTTTCCACACCTCAGTGTGTGTTTTTCTTAGCACACTCCTTGGTCTGATTAAGTACAGGAATGTCAAGGGTCACTTTACCGTCACTGTGTCTGACCTTGCTTTACTCTCCTCTCTGTCTCTCTGAAGTCCCTAACAAGAAGCAGAGCAGCGAAGATATTGGGCAGATGCTTAACAGACCAGGAACATCTAACGTAATGGCTTAAAGAACAACAGCCGCAAAATTCAGACTCCATTTTTACCTTTTTGATTACAAAGGCTGAAAATATTCCATAGATAACCTTAATATGGTTCAGATGGCCAGCACATAGATTGCTAACAGCCTGTACCTTCCAACTGTATTGACCTACACTCTCGCCTGAATTCACCATACCTTTTAATTCCTCCATACTTTGTTCATCCCAGAATGCTTTCTGTCAAGGATGTCTCAAACCAGCTCTCTGTATTCAAAAGTAAATTCTTTGATAAGGTTCTTTTGCTCTGTGCAGTTTTTTTTAAAATATTTTATTTGTAAGTAATCTCTACACCCTATGTGGGGCTTGAAACTATAACCCTGAGATCAAGAGTCTCATGATCTACTGACTGAGCCAGCCAGTGTACTTAACTGCTTTGTGTAGTTAAAATTAAAAAAAAAAAAAAAAAATATATATATATATATATATATATATATATATATATATGACTTAGATGCAAAAGAAGTAAGTGACTTTACATACCAGTTTTCCATATTACCTGAAAAAAATTAAATCTGGCAACTTTGGGCCCATGATCCTCTATAGCAGTGGCCACAGCTGTGTGGCATGTATTAACTTTGACAGGTTATAAGCTCTCTAGTTGGTCACAGTTGCCCTCACTTCCATTTGCTTTTCTTTCCGTTGGCAGACTGAGTCCCTAAAGTATCTGTGTGTCTCCTATTAGGTTTGGGCTTATGACTGTGAAGTGGAAGCTGGATCCTCCCTCATGCTTCCTGGCTTCTGTGTTTGCTTTAGCAGGTTGGTAGACTAGCTTTGATTTCTTGCTTAGATGTGGAAGTCGTTGCTTTGTAAATTTGTCTCATCAACTCCAATGGTCATCTTTTAAGGGTGAATCTAGTGCTTTCCCACTCTATGGTCCTATGACACTAAGTATAGTGTTTTGCCAACATACATGTGTCTTTCAGCATGTTTTCCTAGATGTAGAATGAACTGGTTGAATGACGGTAAGAGCCTAGGAATGAGTTATTACTCTATCACTGGACTTTATGAGCTCCTCTGCAGTCATGTAATTAAGAAGGCATTCAGAGTTTGTTTTATAGCACCATCAGAGTTTCCAAAATGAATAAAATAGCTTCATCATTAATAATTTGGATTCGTCATCTTTGACCCAAAGTCATCCCACACTGGAGACTGCAAATATTATTTTAAGCAGTTTAATGGATTACTGGGAGAGTAACTAATGGATTAACAGGTCAAATAAATTAATGGGTAAATTGATGTGAACATGTGGTTGAACGACTTTCCAATTGTAATTGTAACTGTAAAAGGCAGACACCCTGAGGGGGAATTAAGCAGTAGCAACAAACACTATTATCATTAGAGTTTCCGGAAGCGAGCATAACAGACAGGATGTTTTCTAATGAAACTGTAAAACAATTATAATAGCTCTTTGGAGCTTTGGTGGCTCTTTTTGTTTGTTTGTTTGGTTTAGGTTTTTTGTTTTTTTTTTTTTCCTAGTGTATCCAAAGGAAGAAGCTGTGTTTGGAACGTCAGCCAGTTCAAGTATTACCATTATTATAAATAACCATCTACTAGAGGGGCAAAAGATGGACAGCAAAGTAGACAGTTAAACATGTGCTACATAAATATGCATAAATCCAATACCATCTGCCAGATTGTCCAATTGACTAGTTGTCTTTATATACCTACCACATAAATCAGTTTAAAAGGGTTCCCCGAAGCAGTGTTCCCTGTAATGACTGGGTAAAAGATCTGTATTCTTTTAAGACTATGGTTTTCATGTTTCCCCTGATAAAAATAACATACTTTCCTTCTGGGGGTAGAGGATCCGCTAACTTTACCATGTGATAAGCCACCTCTGAATTTAATGGCTTAAAATACCAACCAATTATTTAACTCGGAACCCTGCTAGACAGTTCTGGGTTGAATCTGCCTGGTTTTAACTTGCCTGCCTCCTACGTCTGTGGTTAGCTGACAGGTCAGTTGGGGGCTGGCTAGTCCTCCATGGCTACGCTCCTATCCTTGATAGCTGGCTGACTGTTGGCTGGGTCACGTTATCTTTCCTTCCCCTGCAGGCTAGCCTGAGCTTGTTCATGTGGTGTTCATGGGGTTCTAAGAGCAGCAAGAGAGGGATAGCCCATGTGTGTAAGCACATAGTAAGTTCTCCCTCACAGTTGCTATTAAACCATTGGCTAAAGCAAGTCACATGGTTAAGCCCAGAGTCAGTATGGAAGTGGTCTACCCTATGACAGGGATGTAGGGAGCAAATGGATAAATGAAATACCATTACTCTGACTAGTTATCATAAGTAACTTTTCAGATTCAAGTCAATTCACATTTATTGGCTATGCATCACCTCTAATGTGCCAAGCACATTTCTAGAGAATCTTAAATATATTTGGAATTCTTTTCTTTTCTCTTATTTTTTTCTTTAATTTAATAAGACTTTATATAATGAAGGAATTACCTGGTGAGGCAGAGGGATGGAAAAACTAATTTGTGATACTGATGCAATATTCTTTTGAATGATTTATGGGATGTATGAGTGATAAATCTTCTGGAGTATAAATGCATGTGAATATTACACAAATATGAAAATACTTGTAATTTTTATGCATGTTAATTTCCCTGTCATCCTTCATTCTCTCATCTTTAAAAACAGTATGGCAGGAAGACCCTCCCTACAGAGCTGTTATGAAATTAAAAGCTTAACATAGTCCCGGCACATAGTAAGCACCCTCTTGAAGTTATCCGTGAGGGGTAATATGGAACAGCAGTGAGGACTTGCTGCTGCTTTATTGTTAAATAGCAGTAATAAAGTCAGTTACAGCGGCTTTCCAAGAAGGGAGATTCTGATCCTATAAAAGCCACATATCACATCTTTCAGATGTGAGACTCAATCTTTGCATAATTGTGTGTAAGTTTTCCCTGGCTCTCTTTTATTTATGTGCCATTTCATTTCACCATACCAGAGCTTGGATACTCATTATGTCTTTCTCAATACATCAAATTTCCAACTAATTTTGTTTTAAGAAGAAGAAGAGAGCTAGAAAGTGGGTTGAATTTCAATTACTGTTTCCTCTCTAAGCCCTTGGTGTAATTCCCAATGACTGTGATGAGACACGAAGTTCTGCTTCAGAGCTTTGGATAATAGGGGATGTGGAGAAGATGTTTCCTCAGAGAGTGGTGTGTCCATTCAGAGCATTACAGCTTCATTGTTAAATATAGTTTTAGGTATGCATTTCTTTCCCAGCCAAACCTTATATATAGCCAAAGAGCTCTGTCTACCACACAATGCTTAAAGCTGTCCGTAAATCTTCTATTGGACAGGATATAATATACCATGACCTAATTTTAAAGGAAAAAATAGAACCATCACTCAAAGTAAGAGTCAGCAAACTTTTTTTTTCTTTTCTTTTTCTTTTTTTGCTGATTAAAAAAAAAAAAAAGGCAGGTATTATTTTAGACTGTTGGTCTACAATCTGTAAGGTGTCTGCTGTAACTGCTCTAATCTGCTTTTGTAGCAAAAGCAGCCCCAAACAGTACATAAATGAATGGGTGTCACTATATTCCAATAAAACTTTATCCAGCAAAATAGCAGTAAGCCAGATTTGGCCCATGACCATAGAAAGCCCAACCTTGACCCAGAAGGAAATCTAAATTGCTCAAGCAATCAGAAAAAAAAAAAAAAGTGTACTTTCAAGAAAGTGTCAGTCGTAGGTATAAGGTTGTGGTGATAAGAATGAAATCTAGCACCGGTGTCCCTGCTTCCTTCTTGAGTGTGGTGTCCTCAGTAAACATTTAAGATAACCAAAGAAGATTATTTCCTGTATAATGATTCCATCTGACAGCATGGGTCATCTCATGTGTCTTTTAAATTTGTAGCTGGATATCGGTAATGGTGTATTTAACCAGATTTTCGAATTTAACAGAGCAGTAAGTTTAAATAATGTTGAACCAATAGGTTATTTATTTATTTGTTTTAGATTTACTTATTTTTAAAGAGAGAATGAGAGGGAGGGAGCGTGCAACAAGGGGGGAGGACAAAGGGAGAGAGGGAATCTCAAGCAGACCCCCCACTGAGCACAGAACCCGACGTGGAGCTCGATCCCAGGACCCTGAGATCATGACCTGAGCCAAAATCAAGAGTCTTCAGACATTTAACCAACAGAGCCACCCAGGTGCCCCAATAATTTTTGACTAAAATAAGTCATAATTCATTTAAATACTCACACACACACTCAACATACACACAGCCTCTTTGCTACCATCTACTCTAACACCTGTAAGAAAGGCATTTCATGTTAGTACTCAGAGTAGAGAATACCCAAAGGGTAGTCCGTTGGGTTAGAAAAATAGCACAGTGTGTAAAACATGGCCTGTATTTTTTTCACTGCTTATAAATACTTTGTCACAGAATAATTTCAGCTCAGAAGCTTGTACTTCAGACTGCTGAGTCTGAAGACTGTTGCTTCTACCTATTCTATTTGTGAGCCAGACTAGGAGGCTTCTCAGTGCTTCGTAGCTTTAAAGTCAGTTGAATAACTTGGCACCTGATGCCCAAACTCTTTGCTTTAATGAGTCGGCTCCTTGTTTCCAACAGGCCTAAGAATTGTCCCCCTTTCAACCATAACTGCTAGTTGCTTTCTTGAGGATTCTGATTGGGTCATCATAAAAATCCTGCGAGCTGGACATTCGTTGTACCAATTGAAACATGAGGAAACGGAGTCTCAGTGCGTCTGTGGAATTTGCCTAACTTCATGAAACTAACCCGTCTAAGCTAGGGTTTGAACCCACATCCGATGCCAAGTGTGTTTCTTTGGCTACTCCTGCTCCTGTTCCCCCAGCCGCCCACAGCGGTGATGTGGCCTTCACACTGTGAGTCAGCACAGAGCAGGCCATGTTCTGTGGCTCATGAATTCTGCACATCCTTGTTCTAGAGTCCCCTGCATCTGTCATCTGGTCTTGTTCAGTGAAGGCGACCTTGGCATCCCTGAAAAGATGGCAACAATAATCAGAACCTAGAGGTGTGGTCCTGTAAATGACATCACTCCTGACCTCTCCTAAAGGCTTATACTGTGCCAGGCACCACGCTAGCTGCTTTCATGCCTGAGGTCATTCACTCTTCATGACAAATCAGAGGTAGATACAATTATTCTTATTCAACGGACAAGGAATCTGAAGTTAGGAGGTGAGTCATTTAAGCCTTTCCTTTTTATTTTTGCATTGAGCTTATTGTTTGGACTCTAGCTTAAAATTAAAATAAAAAATTTAAAATTATTTCAGGAAAAAAAAAGGTATATTGTACATATAACTAGTGTTTTGATGATAATCATCCTTAGAGTTTTTGAACATGGATATGGCTCTGATAATAGATTTAGAATAGCATTAGTGTTTTAAATCAGAAATAAACCAATTCCAATAATCCCTTATGCATCTGCTATCACAGACTATTTCTTTAAGTGATATTTCTAGGTAATTAAAACTTACTTTTTAAGTACCAAAGCTTAAATTAAAAAAATTTTGGAAGTGTTTTAAAAACCTCTTTCTAAAATAAGTGGCACATACCTATCTAAGGGAGCATTAATGAAGTAGGTAAACAGAATGGTGACTTCATCTTCTAAGGGAAGTAAGATACCAACCTTCTGACTGTTAATCAATGTGTTCATTAGCATAACTTGGGCTGGGCATGGTTGGCTATTTGGGGTACAAAATACATTACCCTATTCACCTGTATCCAGATTATTAAAAAAAAAAAAAAAACAAACTGGTGATTTCATGTCAAGGATTGAAACCTTTCCAGTCTCTTGAAAATAAATATTAACTTTATTAATAGTTACTAATATTTACTAGTTATTAAGGCATTAATATTAAAAGCCAGAAGTCCTGCCTTTATTTTTAAAAAAGATTTTATTTATTTACTTACTGAGTTGGGGAAGGGCCAGAAGGAGGGAGAAAATCCCAAGCAAACTCCGCTCTGAGTGTAGAGCCTGACATGGGGCTTGATCTCACGAGGCTGAGATTGTGACCTGAGCTGAAACCAAGAGTCAGACATCTGATTGAGCCACCCAGGTGCCCCCAAAGTCCTGACTTTTTAAAAGAGTCCAAATGGTGGGTAAGAGCCTGACACAGTAACCATTACTTTCATTGGTTTTCCCCATCTCCTCCTGCGTCCCAATTTTATGGGTGTCACCAGAGATGATGAAGTGACTGGACCTGACTCAGCATAGGCCTCTGAAGGAGAGGCAACGAGAAACTCCCTCTTTTCCTCACCATGTCAATCATGGCTGAAAGAATGGTGTATCCTCCCAATATTTTTCCTGATCTAAGCCAATTAATGTATGTGGAAAGAAATGGACGGTGATACCCTTCATATAGAAAGGAACACCTAAGAAACTGCAAATGGGTATCAGCACATGGAAAAATTAAAGCTTTCTCTGCCACTGAATGATGTAAATGGAAAACGTCTTCTCAACCGTTAACATTTTCAAAAGGAAGAAGGCTTCAGAGAGGTCTGTGGAGAGGATGGGAAGCTGTTTGGACGCTCCAGCCAGCACAGTCGGTCCAGTAGGATTGTTGGCTGTGATGGAAATGTTCTCTGGTGTTCAGGGAACTTCTGCATCCACACCGCTCTGTCTGAGAGCCACAGGGCAGGTGTGGCTACTGAATGGCTGCTTCAAGTGTAGTTCATGTGGCTGATGAAGTGAATTTTAAATTTTGCTTGATTTTAATTAATCAGTGGAGTCAAGTTGTCAAAATAAATCAAGGATGCACTTTGACGCCATAGTGAATAGGGTAAAGATTTTAGGTTATTATCCGATGAATATCAATGGAAATGTTAAAGTTAAAACCTGGCTTTCATGCTGAGAGGTAGCATGGTTTGGTGTAAGGGACAGCCACTATTACAATTATCAGTGTATTACTAAAATTAAAATTTATTCAATTTTTGGTGGGGAGGGGGCACCTGGGGGCTCAGTCAGTAAAGTGTCTGCCTTTGGCTCAGGTCATGATCCCAGCGTTCTGGGATCGAGAACTGCATCCGGCTCCCTGCTCGGGGAGGCTGCTTCTCTCTCTACCTGCCACTCTCCCTGCTTGTGCTTGATGGGGTCCGTGATCAAAGGAGCGAGACTGATACAAAGCGAAGGTCAAGCAAAGCTTTATTTCGCACCAGCACCGAGAATCAAACCAACTGGCCGGGGCCATCTCTTACAGAGAGAGTGACGACCCCCAGCCTCACAGACTAACTTTTATAGAGCAAAGGCCATGTGGTTGAGCCTGGCCAATGAGATTGTAATACACAGAGAAAGTTGCATAGTCATGCTAGGTCACACACGGGTGGCCAATTGAATTACAATTTAGTCTATGGTAGCTATTTGAACTAGCCTATCACTCTGGTCAGAACTGGTGCCCTAGTTTGGCACCCAAAAGATGGGGTTTACATTCTTTGGTGGTTAGGGAGATAGTACGTGTGCTTTACTGATTGGATGTCTCCACCTGACCTGACCCATCCTTGTATTTGGGCTCTGTTATCAGGGACTGGCGGACCATATTTTACTGGTTTCCCAGACTTGCTTTTAATTAAGTTCCCCTGGGGGTGGGGCGGGGGCATGGTCAGTTTAAGTTTTACTGCATAAACAACGAAATGGCTGTTTAATGGAGATGGAGTCGCTCTGGTTAAGTAGGCCCCTACGGTGCTCGCTCTCTTTCTCTCTCCCTATCTCTGTCACTCAATAAAATAAAATCTTTAGGGACACCTGGGTGGCTCAGTGGGTTGAAGCCTCTGCCTTCGGCTCGAGTCATGATCTCAGAGTCCTGGGATCGAGCCCCACATCGGGCTCTCTGCTCAGCGGGGAGCCTGCTTCCTCCTCTCTCTCTGCCTGCCTCTCTGCCTACTTGTGATCTCTGTCTGTCAAATAAATAAATAAATAAATCTTTTAAAAATAAGTAAATAAATAAATAAAATAAAATCTAAAAGAAAAAAAATATTTTTGAGCACCTGCTGCATGCCAGGCACTGTTTTTGATGTTGGGGATGCAACAGAGACAAAGTCAGGTAATATCCCTCCCTTCATGGGATTGCCATCCTAGTGAATTATTATTGAGTTAAATTCTACTTAGATGACTTTATGAGCTGCAAGTTTACCTGTGCTACACTGAGATGTGCAGAGATCACATAGGTTTAGTTTTCTTATCATTAGATCTTCTTCCCTATCCTACGGGGATGGGGAAAAGGAAGAATTGTAAGTACTGGTTTCTATCTAGAAATTTTGAACAGAGTCCAGTGCAATTATTTATTTATTTATTTAGGTTGGGGGGAGGCTGGGGATAACTTAAACTCAGCTGATATAAAAATGCAGAGTTAGATTTTTATTTCTGTGCTGCTGAACTCTCCAATAGTATAGGAGCATCTGGGCAAGTAGCTGACCAGTGAGCCAAAGGCAGGAGAGGGGGTGGTAGGGAATCCAGGCTGGGCGGCTCCTGGGGCCCTAGCTGACCTCTGCACAGGTACTGCCTCATGTCTACCCAGTCAGTGCATGCCCTGCTGCCGTGTGTGGTCGGATGACGTCAGAAGGTGGGGGCTCTCTTCCAGCTGGGTCAGGGCCCAGCGGATTTTTCCTGTGGCCTCGGCTCCACCTCTGCTTTCCCTGAATCCACAACCTCCCTGAGATGGGCCGTGGTTCTGGCCAGGTGGGCCACCTTGCTGCTCTCCGCACAAGGCCACTTTGTTTTCCTTCTAGTTGCTTCTTCCAGCTTAAGCCTTACTCGGAATCTTGGCTAATCTACGTATCCCTTCTCAGAGTGTGTGGGAGTTTCAGGCTCCCTTCCAAACCAGAAGAACCAAGGCTAATTGAGGAGAGCTAAGCTGGGACTCTTTCTGCCTACCCAGCCTTTGCTGCTCAGTAAGCTCTTGGTTCAGCCTCTCTCCCAACGGGGTTGGAACAGGAGACCCTGGGTCTGCTGGGTCCATCCTTGGCTCTCCTCTCTGTCTGTGTAATCAAAACTGTCTTCTCTGGGCGGAAGAGAAGAAAGAGCACAAATGACTTAACCTCTCCCTTTTCTCCTCTTCCTCCAATTCCCTGGAGTTGTTCTTTGTTGTGAGTTTTCAATTCTCCCCCTGGTTCAGCCCCAGCTTATCTGTCAGTGTCTTTTAATATATAGCATCCTGGGAGGATTTTAGAAATGTGTTGTCACTTTGTGGTTGGGTTATCATAATGATCAGGGGACTCTATGAGAATTTGTCCAGGGTTGTCAAACACCCTTCAAAGCATGAGACTCCTATCCAGCAGCACATACATCTTGTGTCTGTATGACCTTCAAGCGTCCTTCCAAAAATTCACATAAATGAGGACACTGTTCAAAATGATCTAACCCCTTTTTACCCAAACACACCTATATAGAAGGGGTATAATGAATTTTCCGAGAACACAACAACCAAACAAATGGAAAGCATTTTACTGTATTTTGTTTGTGAACATGTACATATCACTGATAGCAATGCCACTCTTGACACTTCTGGTACTGACAAAACACATGTGCTAGTCAGAATTTGTAGCTGTCACATTCCTGATTATACTGCACACAGGTGTACACATCAGCCAACCTCATTATAGTTCCTGGTGGAATTTTACCTGCACACTTTCAGACAAAAATACCTATTTCATTTTTATCATTTGCTTTGCTTTTGTTTATTCTTTATGCTGGTGGTAGAGATCTACTACGTTTTTAAAATTATATTTGTAGACAGCTTGCATTTTCTATGAATTTCATTTCAGGCTATTTTATAAATGTCAAAGATTACCTTTAGTTTGCCCTACCTCTCTCCTACGACCTCAACTTCACGCCTAAATTGTAATGTGGGAAGAAAAGTGATTAGCTTACAAAACATGAAGAAAGGAGAGTGGTCTTCACCTAAATCTAAAGAACGTAAAATAAACGCAATTATAAAAGACACATAGACAATGCAATAAATAAACCAAATGAGAAGCACAAGCAATTTCCGATTAATTTCTATTTAGTTTTCATTTTTCGTGACTTTCATGAATGCCAATTTAGGTTGTGATAGAACTGTTCCTACTGCTACTACTGTTGGTGTCGTTATAGATTAATAAAATTATTTGGCTAAGCGATTTGGCTATATAATGTTGAGCTATTACATGTGCATTCCTATTGATCTGGCAATTCTTTCCCAAAAATTTAAACTAAGCCAAGCAAAAGGGAAGAGATAAGACGTGTCCATTGCATTGTAAAAGTAACATCAATAACAAGCACAGGTGGAAATGTTAATAAATATAAAGTGATAATAGGAAAACAAGCACGAAACAATTATATATACTCTAGAAATATGTTTGTGACTATTCGTTTGTCTTCCTTTTGTCCAACTAATAATGACTTAATACATGTTAGTGAGAAGCATTGTGCCAGGTCCTGGGAATATTAGGAAAGGATGGGAGAAAAGAAAATCATGATGTGTGAGAGGGTGGGTTTTTAAAAAATTCGCATAACATCTTTAACTCAGCAAAATCTAAGTGCAAAAAGTAGTAACCTAGAAGCTCCTGATTTGAACTGTACTGCTAACCGCTTGAGTGCTGGGGGGCCTGTCCCTTCCCCCTTCCAAGTCTCAGTTTTCTCATCTGTAAAGCAGGGAGTTGGACTTTCAGAATTCAAAAGGGTCTTCTCATTCATTGATTCTGCAAATGCCTTAAATAGATATTTGGCTCTTCCGTCTCCATCATATCAAACCCACGTAATCCCCAGTACTTCTTGGGTGGAAATGGTGAGGGACTCTTCCCAAAATATCAGTAGTTAATATGTCTTTCAACTCATAGCCTTTCACTTGTTCACATTTTAGCTTAGTAGTTACCATATATTGCGTGTTGTAATAGATCATAAGAATTTCCCTTCCTCACCATGAAATTTAATGGGGCATTGAGATTGCATATGAGCATCTTAAAACCTCAAAAGCAACAACCGGACTTACGCTGTTTCCATCACTGCCATAGCATTTTGCTTGTGGTTATTTTTGATGAGAGTGTTTCCCTACTGAACAATATGATATTTGGGTTAAGCCAAGGAGACAGTTTATGTGCCTTCGCTAAACCTGAAGGGGATAAACAAACAACAGACAAACCTTTGGTACAACAGTTTAGTTAATGTGTGATTTTACACAAAGCAATTTGATCTTACAAGTTTTCCTTCCGGGGAAAATTTAAACAAAAATCATGATTCAAGAAATACGAAATACATGTCAAGTGCCTTTCGGTTCGACCCTCTGGACTGGCAAAATATAAAGAATGAGTGCTTGCTTCCCCCTCCCCCCCAACAGGGAAATGTGGGTCTTTTGTTTCCAGAAATTTCATTCATTTTTTTTCCCCCATTTTACGAGCCATGCCTTTTCCAGAGCACTTTCACTCTTTTGTACTTCACACAGTAGCTACAACAGCTGTGTTAATTAAATAGATATGTCACAGCTCTGAGGCCAGTGCCTGCTGCCTCGTTGGCAGCCAGGGGCCTCCATGCATGGCCGTGTGCTACCGCAGTCACAGACTAACAGAAAGGACAGGGCGGACCGCAACGAGAAAAATAATAAACTAAGAACAGAGACTTAGCGCTCATCTGTGTCCATATTAAATATACCATCAAATATTTATGGGATTAAATATGAGCACACTTTTCTCCTCAGCCTTGGAATATTTGAATATAATTCTAAGAACCATGGGTAAGATCACCTAGAGTGGTGACAAGCTGGTTTTAAGTGCTTAAACTATAAATTGTTTAGGTCTGAACGCTGCAGCACTGTTCATTGACTCAGGAAATATTTATTGAATGTCTGTGTGTACCTGCCCTGTGTAGGGGCTGGGAAATACAGAAGTGAATAAGGTAGGATTTTAAAATTACACGGAACATGTTCAATTCTCATAAATATTTCCAGTGTAGCAAAAAAGCTAAATATATTGTGTGCATGCATCGTTGTTCAGTATGATTAACCATAGGCCCAACTTCTCTCTTCATGAGAAAATTTTTATCTTATAGATAAAGATCAGAAATCCAGAATATGAAAATGATTTTAGGTACGCTGAAAAAAAAATTGCATTTCTGCAGTTAAGTCTTGCCAGAGTTTTACTTTTTTCCCAAAATTAGTCTTGGCTGTTTGTTGATTACTTGGGGATTAATGTCCAAATGGGTTTTGTGGTTTTAGTTAAAGAAATATTAATAGTAGTTAATGTTGTGTCGTTGAAATTTAATTTGTCTTCTTTGGATTCTGCTTGCATAATGCTATTTTTTGTTCTAATTGATTCATAAAGATCATTAAACAAGAGAATAAAAACAATTTGTAGTTAATTTCTGGGAGATTGCCGTGTGTGTGTTTTATGGTTCAAATAACAGATGTTATTTTGGAGAAGCTAAGCAGTACTGTAACTTCACTGGAAATCAGCATGGTGATTCACACGGCAGCCCTCCCCTGTTATCTCCCGATAGCTGTGCAGTGAACTCCTGCCCCTTTGCCGAAGAAAAGAGTAGAAAAGCAAACGTCAACAATTTTGCCTCTCTATGGGACTGTATGCTTCAGCTGGGCTAAAGAAACCAAAAGTAGCCTATCGAAACCTCATGACTTCAGAACGTTCGGAATACAACTGTGGTCATCTTTCCATTTTCAGAAATCTGATACTCATTCAGAAAATTAAAGGTTTGAAAGCAAAATGCCTCTCATCCAAGAAAATTCTAGCGGAGCCACCCAGCTTTTAGTGCTGTAACTCTTACTCGCCTTCAGGAAGTTGCTTGACAAAATTTTGGGGTGGGGAGTGGAATATATATTCAGAGCACGGAACACAGAAAAAGTTTTTCAGGAAAATAAGCCCTTAGCAATCTGCTGTTTCTGTTGTGCTCCAAAAGCTGGTTCTCCTAATCAACATTTGCTGTTTTCGTTCCCCTGCCCCATTTTTTTAATAAAACATTTCAAGGTAAAGACTCATACCAACTAAAGCCTGCAGAAGGGTCAACAGGATGGAAGTTTAACAGGAAAGTCGTTTAGTGGCTATGAGAGGGAGACCAGCAAAGAAGAAAGGCCTTAAGAAGGGGAAGTGATGTGGTGTGAAAAATGATGAACCCCAGGGGGGCTGATGGAATCTTTATCTTAAATATACCCTGCAAGGTGGGGGGGGGGGGCGGTCAGAGAAAGGAGAGTATTCCTCTGATGTGAAGCTGTTATACTATTCACTTGCCTAGGGGCAATGTGAGAAATATATTCCATTTTTAAGACAAGAGACTTATATCCCTCCTGAGGGAATGGGCTACACAGCTAAAGGCCAGGCTTTGAGAGAAAAATATATGGAGGGATTATTTAGGTCTAAATCCTTGTGGAAAATAGGAAAGAACTTCCAAATTTGACTCCTTATACCTTGAAATGGGTAAGTGGAAAGTAAGGTAATAGATTTGAGTTTTAGCCACACAGCTCTGTTTTGGTCCCCGATCTGAGCCCTCCTGCTCCCAAAACACTTGCAGACGCAGAGATCTCAAACACACACACGCGTGTGCACGTGCAAATCCAAAACAAAACACCAATAGCACCAACAAAAAATAAAGCTTTGACTTCTCTCCTTTTAACATGAATTTTAAGGACTTTTGCTCATTTTTCCCTTAATGATCACCCTTAGTTATAATTGGAACTTTCTAAGTAAACATGAGAGAACTTGAGAAATTTTCTTTATTCTGGAATGAACTTAATTGAGTTGCTAGATACAGTTGTTCCTGAGAAACCCTTAGCGAAGGTAGCGAAGGCATTTGAAACGTGATCCTAATCTCTGAATACCTCATGTCACCTGTGTATTATTTGTATCATACTTTATTTTAACAGTAAGATTTATGCAGTTCTACTTGTTTACCCTTTGGGATGATTGAATATAAAGTCAAAGCCCTTCTCTGAGCTAAGGAGGTATGAGTAGGTGTGGGCATTGAAACCTGGAAATGGATCTCTTTCAATAAAGGTAAAAAAAATTGCAATGTTGCTTGTCCATTTTTTTTTCCTGTGTACCATATTTTTTAAATTATAAAATATTTCAAATATACTAGGACATATGAAGAAAAATAAATCTTATTCCTTTTTATCAGACTTAAGAAATGTTAGTTGAGAAGATAGAAATATGCCATGTGTAGTACAAGATTTGTTCAATTCCTTTTCCTTCATTTTTGCTCTGTGGGTAGGTAATCTTAGCCCTGAACTTGGAAAGTATACTTCTAGCTCATGTATTCAGGTGTTTGGCCTTTGGTAACATAGGCTTGCATCCTTAAACAGTACATAGTTTTGGTCTTTCTGTTGGGACATTTTACCTTAATATTATCACTATATTTTCCTTTTACCTCTTGATTTTTTAGAATTTGGTGTTTTGCTCTTAATGATACCAGATTATTTTTAGGGGCACCTGGGTGGTTCAGTCGATTGAGCTTCCAGCTCTTGGCTTCTGCTTAGGTCATGATCTCATGGTCATGGGCTTGAGTTCTGTATTACACTCTGTGCTCAGCGTGGAGTCTGCTGGAGATCCATGCCCCCCCACCACCCAGGCTCCATTCTCTCTCTCGCTCTCAATAAATAAATAAAACCTTAAAAAATAATATCAGATCATTTTTAGATGTACCCATTGTTAATCCATCTAAGTGCTATGTAATAGTCACAATTCTACACGGTCTATGCAGTGTCAGCGTCAGCCCGGCAGGATGGGATACCGAATGGTGGGAGTGGACGCCAGCCACCAACAGTTGTTAAAGCAAGAACCCGTGTTCTCAAGTTCCTCTTAGGTAAATACTTTAAAGTAGGGGGGTGTGTGTCACAGGGACACACTCGACTACTCCATCAGAACTGGCTCTCTAACAGTGTAGTATCAATGTACTCCTGCTAACAATACATTAGAGTTCCCACCTCCCTACATCCTTACCAATTTTTGATATTGCAGTATATTTTAATGTCTATATGCTGATGCATTTGAAGTATCCTCTCTCTTTGAGGCTTAATAGATACATTTTTTTTTTGGATTCTCAATGAGGCTGAACATTGTTTCATGTGCTTGCTAAACATTCAGATTGTTCCATCTTTGGATTTGTTTATTTTCTGTTTAGGTAGTAGCTAATTTTATCGTGTTGAATACTAGTTCTTTAGGAATTACAGGCAAAGCAAATACAACTGCCCTGTCCACAGTTGGATTTTCAATTGAGTATATTGCTTATTGTCATATTTGCTTTGCATCTCACTATTAGTTGATTTTTACATATTTTTTTTAAAATCATGTTTAATCCAACATCATAAATGTTCTCAGTTATACTTCTAAAACTTTGAAGTTTTGCTTTGCAAATAGTTTTAATTCATCTGTTATTTCAAAATATATCAAGGAGGGATCTGATTTGCTCTCTTTTTCAAATGTAAGCCAAGTTAAGATATATACATAGGTCTTTTCTGCCCCCTTTATTTGCTTCCATTGTATCCATTGGTCTAGCTCTGTATCAGTACCACCATGTAATATTATACTTCCTCTATATTACATTTTTTTGTCAGCCCTTTTTTTTGTCTCAGCTCACTATTAACTCTTCTTCAAAATTTTCTTTTTCTTGGCACTTGACTCTTCCATAGGAATTTCAAATTAATTGGACAAGCATCCAAGAAATCCCTGACAGGATTTTGGTTTAGAACTACACTTAATTATAGGCGAAGATATATTGACATCTTGAAATCTCAAATCCTTTAATCTATAGTTTTGTTAGACTGATTCCTAACTACTTCAAGGCTTTTGTTGATATTGTGAATAGGGTTATTTTAAAGGTTACATTTTCTAATGGGCGGTTTCTACTGTATACGAATGTTCTTGCATGTATACTGGTCTGTAAGCAGCAGTCTTGATGAATTCTCTTATTATTTCCTGTTGTCTGCAAATGTTCTTGAAATTCTAAATTGACAGTTCTTAGGGACTAAATGTTTGTGTCCCCTGAAATACGTATGTTGAAATCCTAACCCCCAATGGGAGGGTTTTAGTTTATGGGGCTTTGGGGAGGCATTAGGGTCATGAGGGTGGAGCACTCGTGAATGACATTAGTGCCTTTATAAAAAGGACTCAAAAGCTATCTTGCTCACTTTCTAATTTTATTGTTGCTTATTCTATTTTATTAATTTCTGCTTAGTTTTTTCCTTTTGCTTTCTTTGGTTTTATACTTATTTTTTTCCCTCAATTTCTGAGTTGAAAACCATCTCATTGTATTTTTAGTGTTTCTTATTTCTTTTATATACATTTAAAGCTGTAAATTTGCCTCCAAACAGCCCGTAAATTATTACACATAGTACTTTCATTCTTAGTCAAGTGAAACTTCTAGTGTGATGCATTGTTGGATTTATAAAACTTAACTGTATCTTAAAATGCTTAAACATAAGGATTTTTTTGCTCTTTTTGTTATTTATTGCCAATGACAACATTTCTAATTTAATTGAATTGAATACTAAATTTATTGCACTGCATACTCTTGATATATGGGTATTTGTAGAAACTTTGCAGCCTATTCAGCATAAATTTCTAAAATATTCTGTGTGCGTAGGTAAAATGCAGATTTTCTAAATATTGGGTGTGATGTCTACATATATGCATTATGTCTTTTTAAATTTTTTTTTAAGATTCTATTTGTTTATTTGACAGAGAGATCACAAGTAGGCAGAGAGGCAGGCAGAGAGAGGGGGGAAGCAGGCTGAGCAGAAAGCCTGATGTGGGGCTCGATCCCAGGACTCCGAGACCATGACCTGAGCCAAAGGCAGAGGCTTAACCCACTGAACCACCTCACATTGTATCTTTTTAATTGAATTGTTAGATCCCTCTTATTTGAATCATAATAAATGGATAGATGTTATAAATTATTTTAATCTTATTACTAAATGATTCCTTTTATCACTATGTAATGATTTTTTATCGTTAGTGTTTTTAACCTCGCAGTTCTTTTTTTTTTTTTTTTTTGGATCCAACATAAAGATAGTTACTTAAACATGCTTTCAGTCTTCATGTATCCCTTAATTCTAGAGGCTTTACTTTCTTTTTTTCAAAATGGTATAGTGTTTTTTTTTTTTTTCTTAGTCACTTGTCCTTTGAGAATGTTTATCAATCTTCACTTTCAGCTTTTCAAGAATTAGAAACATTCTTGTCGGTGCTCATAGGTTATTTTGACTCAGTGGGTACTCATTCTCCCTATGGTTGCCCTCAGTTGACTCCATCTTATAGGGGGTCATTTTCTTCTGATTTGTGACCTTTGGTCTTTCTTTAGAGTTTTGTGGACTCTGGTGACCCAGGAATTTGAATTACAGAAAAGATCTTAAATTTATTTTGTTGACTTGGGATCTTAAACCACTAAAACTGAAGTGTTCTATGCATGTGACACAGTTCCTGTGTTTGTGTTTTTCATGGAGGATTTTTTTTTTTTTTTTTGGTCACCACTGAGACCCCGACTGAGAGTAACTTTCCTTTCTGCATTTAAAAAAAAAGTTTTTATGGGACACCTGGATGGCTCAGTTGGTTAAGCATCTGCCTTTGGGCCAGGTCATGATCCCAGGATCTTGGGACCCGTCCCACATCAGGTTCCTTGCTCAGTGGGGAGTCTGCTTCTCCCGCCGCCTGCTGCTCTTGCTCGCTTGCTCTCTCTCTCTCTCTCTCTCTGACAAATAAATAAATCTTAAACAAAGAAAAAACTGTTTTTGTAATACTCATTTTTGTGTTTAGGACCACCCTTTGAAGGCTTAGTGGGCCTGAGGCCATGTGTCTGTTTCTTGTCTTTTATCCTAAGGAGTTATATCTAGTTCAGTATCCTCGATGTTTCTGCAGTCTTCTGGGAATGAGTACCCTACCTTTACATTTCTTTTTGACTTCTGTCTTCCAGAGTGTTTCTCTTTTTGTCCTCCTTAGAAATGCCACCAGTTTGCACATGTGTATATAAATTAGTTTGAAGTCCTAACATTCTTGCAAAAAAATCTAGATACCTGCAAGTTCATAAAAACTTGATTGACATCAATTCTTAAAGTAATATTTATATATAATGCCTACATGCTCCATCTCGTGCTAGGAACTTCCACATGTCTGGTTCTATTGTGTGGCAAAGGTCATCTGTGAGTATTACCCTTACCCTGCAAGTGAGAAATCTTGAATGCAACTTGCACATCATAACTCCAGAACCCTAACTATCCCAACAAGGATGGAATCTTGGCTAGTCAAACTAAAATGTGCAAAGCACTTTCCCAGATGTCATCAAGTTTCTTTATAGCTTCCTTTTCTGTTACATTGATAAACAGCCTCAAATTTATTCAGAATGATATATTTGAGTTAAAAGTCCTTTATGTATTCGTTGAATGTTCATTTCCTGGTGTGAAACTGAGATGGCTTGCATTATACTTCAGGTAGCGTGCATAAATGTCTCCAAAAACCTTTTCTGTCCTTTATTTTTATATAAAAGTGATCTGTTTCTATGAAGCATCAGATTTTGCTAGCTCAGGATGGGAGTAAAGGCATCTTCTCATCACTTACAGTTCACAAGCCATGAATGTTGTGCTGTAAGGCACTTCCAGTTAAGGAATTAAAACTAAAGATGTGCATCTGCTTAAATGTACTGAAGGTTGGTAGCTGATGACATCAAATGGTCAGACATAGGCAGAGAAGAAAGAAACACAGGCGTTGTCTGTACGGAAGTGTGCAGATTAAGGACCAATGAAAATGGCATAGTGAAGATGCTAGCTAGTACTCAGGATTGGTTGCCTTCCTAGTATAACTGAGACTTAACCTTAGTGCAGAGGACTTTGTTAGCTCCTGTATTTCAGCTCTGTAAGGGGTAGACTGGGCTTTGAGCAGGGCAGTAAGTCCCTCCCACTCCATCTCTTGTGTCTGTTGCATGAATGTTAATTTCAGGGATATTCTCTCAAGTAGCAAAGATGGCCCTAGACAGCTCCAGTATAACTACTACTTTATAGCCTTTGATGCAAGAAAAACAGGGAAGAGAAGAGACAGATCCCCTGTTCCACCAACAGCCACTTGTTAATCCAAGACTGGCTCTGCTCTGCTTGAATCTTCAGCTTACTCCTGAGTTCTGTGTGTAGGGAAAAGAGCCTGCATTGGCTGGAGTCACATACGCAGTTTGGTGGCGGCGGCTTCAAACCCTAGAATGACAGATGGACAATCTATATAGGGAAAAAAGATGTTCCATTTCCAGAAGAGAGGATGCTGAGAAGTCAAAACAACAGACATTAACTACAAAATTTCTATTTTCACATGGGTGCAGTGACTGAGGGGTTCTGACAGTTTCATAAATTTAAAGTACCTGGTGCTTCACTTATTTCTAAAATGTAAGTTTTAGATTGGCCCCATCTAATCTCTCAATGAGCACTGTGGCCCCACATAATCTCAATACAAAGTAATACAAGTAATTCATAGACCTTATAAATTGGGGGTTGGGGTGGGGAGAGGTAGGTCCAACAATACCGTGGGCACTATTCAGATATCTTTGTGTGCTCAATTAATTATGGACCATGGTTATTTTGACTCATTTCTCTTCATTAAAGGGAAACATTTTTCAGTTTCTATTATCTGTTTTGGGAGTTTTTTAACCCCATGGAAGTCCTAAGCTTCCCTTAAGAACTTAAGAACTTGCAAGGCTGCTTTTAAATCACATTACCACTCACTTTAAAACAACTTCATTTTTTTTTAAACTGGCAAATGTGGTTTATACCCTGGATTTTATTAAAATTAAAAACTTCTCCATGAAAGATAATATCAAGAGAATAAGACAGGCCACAGACTGGAAGAAAATATTTGCAAAGAGCACATCTGATAACAGACTATTACTGAAAATATATAAAGAACACTTGTAAGTCAATAATAAGAAAAGTAACGACTCCATTAAAAATGGACTAAAGACCTTAGCAGACACCTTACTGAAGAAAATATCTACATATAGCAAATAAGCACATGGAAAAATGGGTATATATCCTCTGTCATCAGGAAGTGCAAATTAAAACAGTGACATGCCACTAAACAATGATCAGAATAGTGAAAATCCAAAGTCTTGACAACACCAAATGCTGGTGATGATGTGGCATAACAGGAACTTGGCATTCATTGCTGGTGGGAAAGTAAAATTCTATTCACATAAACTCTAGAGTTGATATGTTTATAAAAGTATGCCTGTGCAATAGGTCATATATATATGTATATATATGTATTTCCTGGAAGTCTTTAGAAAAAAATTTCAGCAGAGAATAATTTTTTTCAGTTATGTGTCATTTATACATTGAAGTTGACAAACTTGATTTTGAAATGAATAGAATTTAGAACAGTGGGTCTCTCCAAATATGGGCTTCCACCATTAAAAAAGAGGATGTTTACAAATATTTTCTAAAGTTTCAGTAAAAACTTATTTCATGTTTGGTCTAACATTTAGAAATTAGTGAGAATGGGGGAGGGACAGAGACAGAAAAGGGCTAAATTAATCATGTTAGGTAGATGATGGCTTTTCTACTAACACTGCTAAAAACAAATAAAAGCAGATATTAACATGTTTCTAACCAAAATACCTAATATAAAACCAGCTGTGGTTTTTATTTCCATAGAAAATACTTATAAAGAATTAGAACATTTTAGCAGCAGCCGTTTCAAGATTGGGAAGGCATTCTATCAAGAATTCCCATTTATTCAAAGAAACAAATGCTTTTCTATTTTTTTAAGATTTAATTTATTTATTCGTCAGAGAGAGAGAAACAGAGGCAGACAGAGGGAGAAGCAGGCTCCCTGCTGAGCAAGGAGCCCGATGAGACACCTGATCCCAGGACCCCAGGATCATGACCTGAGTCAAAGGCAGCCACTTAACCCCCTGAGCCACCCGGGTGTCCCAAACAAATGCTTTTCATAAGAGGTTTTGGTATGTCCTCAGACCACTCAGCAGAAGAGTAATATGAATATTTTTGTCTTCCTTCTCAACTGTTTCCCCTCCCTCAGGAGGAACAAAATGGGAGTGGTGGGAGAGATTTCTTTTACACGTTGATGTTGACAAATGCCTCAGTGATAGACTGCAGGCCTGATCTCCTTGAAACTAAGCAGAAAGATCAGCTATTAGCCAAGTGTCCCAGTTTATATCCCCAATTCCTTGTTCTTCTACCCCTGTTGTACTGAGAAGAAATCAACTCAGATTGGGATACCTGACTTAAGAAACCCTTGGTAAATTTTGTCCCATCTCATCTCTTCTAAATGCAAATAATGCGGACAATGATTTTTTGTATCTCAGATTCTCTTGTATTTCTTTTGATCCCAGAAGTGTGTTTATTGGATCCTGTTACTACTGTCTATATATGGGGTTCATGGACTGGTGAATTATGGGAAGGAGTTTCAATCTAACCTAGGGTTTCTGAGGTTGAAATCTAAGATCTGCTTTGTGCAGGCTAGTGATCTCTCAACGTTGATTAGACACCACTCTCTTGACTGTCACTGTGGTAGGGTGCAGTGACACTGAGGAGATGGCACAGTTCCTACCATCAGAAGGCTTCCTGTCTGTTTTGGGAGACAGACGAGATGATTTATGTCACAGCAAAACATAGAACCTTGTCCTCCTTAAATATTCACACATTGTCTTCCCAGTGCTTTGAGCAGTACCAGACACAAAGAAGGTGCTCATGAAACCAGCTAATGCCTATCATGCATCCACACCCTGGGCATTGCTCAGTCTGAGATGCTTTTTAGAGTGTAATTCAGAAGGTCTAGAGTGCATGTACCTTACTTCAGAGATAAAAATTAACTACTTTTTTTTTTTTAAGATTTTATTTATTTATCTGACAGACAGAGATCACAAGTAGGCAGAAAGACAGGCAGAGAGAGAGGAAGGGAAGCAGGCTCCTGGACAAGCAGAGAGCCCAATGTGGGGCTCGATCCCAGGACCCTGGGATCATGACCTGAGCCGAAGGCAGAGGCTTTAACCCACTGAGCCACCCAGGCGCCCCTGCTTTTATATTATAAAGTTTACCCCCCCAAAATGGAATAGTTTTAAAAAGAAGTAGAAAGTCACTTAATATTTGGGCATGTTTTCTATCTGCTGTTTCTGTGCTACATAGATATTGGCATGTTTGTAAATATAAATGTAGGCATATATGAAGTATCTATACGTATATGTAATATATATGCATTGGAGACCAAGTTATACTCTCTGCAAAATACATATGTAAATTGAGGCTGTGCATTCTGGATGTTTGTTTTGCATACTGGTTTCACAGTTTATCAACTTAGGATCGGACCAGTAACTTAATCTCTTCATGCCTTGGTTTCATCCATAATAGGGGACCAATGAGAATATCTGTCTCATGTTTGTTGGGAAGGTCTATTGAGTCTATATATAAAATGCTTGGAAAAGACCTGGTACCTGGTTAATGTTACAGAAGTATTTGTTATGATTGTGCTTATGATGACTTTACAGCAGGAAAAGATCCTTGGGCATAAACTTGCTGTGCAGTATCCTTTGAATTGATGTAATGCAATTTATTCCATTTTTGGACATTCAGTCATTTCTGATTTTTCTGTATCACACATAACATTGTGATGGCCATCATTGATGTAACTCCTCACAGTCTCTGTTTCTCTTTGTTTTGTAATTCTGCTTGAATTGTTCTAGGGATAAGAGACTATAATGTAAGAAAAATGAACGCATGCTATTGAGACTGAAGTTTCTTAGGAACAGTTACAGGGTGTTTCATTTAGGAAGAAAAACAGACATGAGGTATAGTCAGATCAGCATGGAAAAGCTTGGGAAAGCTCAGCATTACTGGTGGGCCTGAAACCAAGGGCAAGTGGCTATAGCACTGACATTACAAAATGAAGTCTATTAATCAAATGAAGAGATGGTTTTCGTTCTTGTCTCTACTTTAGTCAACTATATAGTACCATTGGCCTACGTTTTCATCAGTTCCATAGATATTTTATATGTGGTGACACAAATAACTATAACAGAATGTTTCATTGGTACAACTACTAGCCCCATTAATATGTCCAATATTTATTGGGTACTAGCTGTGTCTGTATATTAGGCATTCCTAGAAGCAGAAAATGAAGACAAAGATTCTTCCTTGAAGAGACTCATAATCAGTTAATATATGTTCTGTGCTAGAATAAGGGTATTTACTAAGCAAAGTTTTATGGGATAAGGGAAGGGAATAAGGATTCACTCCTGGCCTTGGAGGTGTGGGGATGGCCAAGGATGGAAGGATATATAGACAAAGGCCATGGAAAAGATTCTGGGAAATTACCTTTTATTTTCACTGATGTGATCCACACAAATAGGACCTAAGAATTGCTAGAGGGTATGGTTTGGCAGCAGCTTTGGGCTATCTTCAGGCTGTGAAATTTACCTGAGAAGTGAGATTGGTCTCCTCTGTGCCTGGAGATCATGCAGGGGAGCACAGGGTAGATTTTGCTGTGATGACAAACTCCAAATCTCAGTGGAGCCTATGAAAAGTTCTGTCTCACACAAAGTCTAATGCAAATTTCTCCACATGGAGCTTCAGGGATCCAAGATTTCTGTCTTACGATGCCATCATTTCAAGATATCACAGCAGTAGGGAAGGGAGACCATGAAGGTTCCATATGATGTTTTAAAATTCAGAGTTCTGTGTGATGACCTCTTTCAGAATCGCCTCTTGGGCCAGAATGAAGTCACTTACCTCAACCTGATAGCCAGAACCTTGAAAACATTTTTTTTCTATTGCCCTCCCCCCGCTCAGTAGAATTTAGTGAAAACATAGTATTGTAACTTCACTTCATGACTATTTGATTGCCATGAAACTGCCCTCCTTCTGTTCACTCTCAGCATCTTGAGATGTAAGATATGAGACCACTGAAAAGCTTAAGTAGTTTAGAAGTTTTATGATAGTATCTGTGAAAAATCAACTACTGAGTAGTAGTTTTAGAGTTTCATGGAATATAATTTTATCACTATGACTCTTCAGTGATAGAGCAATTCTGTATCTTTGAAAATTTTGAATTCTAATTCTTCACTCCTGTTCTTTTTGGCAGCTTTCTCTATTCAGCCAATGGGAATTCCGTTCATCACTAAAGTCAAAATCTCAGAATCTGCCTCAATTCCTTTGTTTTCTCATACCCTATCTCAAATCCCTAAGCAAACTCTGGCCCTACTTTCATAATATGTTCATCATCAAACCACTTCTCACTGCCTCCATTATTCCCAATTAGTCCAGACCACCAGGTCTCCTGCATTCCTAAAATCATCTCCTATCTCTCTGCTCTACCTTTGTCTCACCATTTCTATCCTTGTCTGTATCAGTTCTCTCTTATTGGGCATGAAATTACCCCCAAGCTCAGTACTCTAAAACAATATCATCTCCCTGTTTCTGTGGGTCAGGAATTCTGGTGCACCTTAGCTGGTCACTCTACCACAGTGTTTCTCAATCAGGTCACGGTCAAGTTGTCAACCAGGACTGTAAGTCTTACCTGGAGTGGAGGATTAGCTTCCAAGGTGACTCACTTGAATTTCTGGCAAGTTAGTGTAAGTTGGCTAAGAAAGTTCTTGCTATGTGGGTCTCTTTAATGGGCCACATGAATGTCCTCACAACATGGCAGAGCACATGATTCAAGAGAGGAAAAATATCTTTTTATAACCTAGCCTTGGAAGTCACACTTTGCTCTCTCCACAATGTCTTTTTGTTTAATGGGTTGGGCCACTTCATTCATAGAGGAGCTAGACAAGAGCACTAATACTTGAGGCAAGAAATATTGGCACCATCATGGAGATAGGCCACTATCCTCCCTGTGATCTAGTCTCTTCCCAACAGTGACAACCTTTTAAAATATGTAAATCAGATTGTATCACTTGCCTTTTAAAACCTGCCCAGTGATTTCCCATTTCATTCAGCATTGAAGTCAAGGTTCTAGAAGGTCCCCTAGTATGTAGCCCATTACTATCTCTCTGACTTCTTCTCTCATTTTTTTTCCTTTTCCTCATTTACTCTGGGCACTCTGGCTTCCTCTCTGTTTGTATAACAGGAAAATGGCAATCCTACCTCAGGGCTTTTGCACTCCCTATATCCTTTACCTGAAACTGTCTACTCTAGACACCCAAAGGACTCATGCCTGTATTTCCTTTTGTTCTCTATTCCAATGTTATTTTATCAGAAAGGCCTTTCCTGATCATCTGTTGAACCAGTCTTCCTTCAGCATACTCTCACCCTTTACCCTGCTTCTTTTGTATTCCTAACACTGATATTTTAGTTTGCTGATCACTTTAAAGTCAAACAAACTTTATAAAAACAGACATTTTTGTCTATTCTGTGCTTGTCCTATCTCAATACCTACAAATATGCCTGTAGTTGGAACCGTAAAAAACTGATATATATTTATCCTATATTACTGTAAACAGACAAAATCTTGACTCTGGGCTTTCAAATGAGGAAAATCACATATTTTGTATTGAATGGCTTTGGAATTGCAACTTTGATGTTCTTGTTGAAAACTTTTTTTTTTAAAAACACCTTTTTTTTAAATTAAATTTTTTATTTATTTTCAGCATAACAGTAATCATTGTTTTTTCACCACACCCAGTGCTCCATGCAATCTGTGCCCTCCCCAATACCCACCACCTGGTTCCCCCACCCTCCCACCCCCTATCCCTTCAAAACCCTCAGGTTGTTTTTCAGAGTCCATAGTCTCTCATGGTTCACCTCCCCTTCCAATTTCCCTCAACTCCCTTCTCCTCTCCATCTACCCTTGTCCTCTATATTATTTGTTATGCTCCACAAATAAGTGAAACCATATGATACTTTACTCTCTCTGTTTGACTTATTTCACTCAGCATAATCTCTTCCAGTCCTGTCCATGTTGCTACAAAAGTTGGGTATTCGTCCTTTCTGATGGAGGCATAATACTCCATAGTGTATATGGACCACATCTTCCTTATCCATTCATCCGTTGAAGGGCATCTTGGTTCTTTCCACAGTTTGGCGACCGTGGCCATTGCTGCTATAAACATTGGGGTACAGATGGCCCTTCTTTTCACTACATCTGTATCTTTGGGGTAAATACCCAGCAGTGCAATTGCAGGGTCATAGGGAAGCTCTATTTTTAATTTCCTGAGGAATCTCCACACTGTTCTCCAAAGTGGCTGCACCTTTTTGACATTCCCTTCTGGTTTCCAGTTAGGAAACATTATAGTAGGTATTGCATAAGACTTTGGAAATGGCACCTTTGAAGGTAAATTTGATACCTTGTTTCTATTTTTAAATGACAGGACATAACAAAGTAAATATTGTTCATTGGCATATAGGAAAACAACTGACTTTTGTATATCAGCTTTGTAATATAAGGAGTGTACTTGTGATGAGCACCTGGTGTTGTATGGAAGTGTTGAATCACCAAATTGTACACCAGAAGTATACTACACTGTATGTGAACTAACTGGAATTTAAATAGAAACTTAAAAAGTTCAACATCACTAACTACCAGCGAAATGCAAATCAAAGCCACTGTGAGGTATCACCTTATACTTGTCAGGATGGCTAAAATAAAAAAGACAAGTAATGGCAAGGATGTGGAGAAAAAGGAATCCTTGTGCTCTGTTGGTGGGAGTGTAAATTGGTGCAGCCAGCGTGGGATACCGTATGGAGGTTCCTTAAAAAATTAAAAATAGAAATACCAGGAAACCTGGATGGTGCAGTCAGTTGAGCATCTGCCTTTGGCTCAGGTCATGATCCCAGCGCCCTGGGTCAGATCCTGCATCGTGCTCCTTGCTCAATGGAGACCCTACTTTTCCCCCTGCCTGCCGTTCTTCTTGCTTGTACTCTCATGTGCTCTCTCTTTCTTTGGCAAATAGATAAATTAAAAAAAAATAAAATAAAAATACTATATGATCCAATAATTCCACCTCTGGGTATTTCTACTCCTGAGTATTTAACTAGCATCCCCCAGAAATGAAAACATTTATTTGAAAAGATAACTGCACCTTTCTGTTGACTGCAGAATTATTTACAATAGCTGACATATGGAAGCAGCCCAAGTGTCCATCAATAGATAAATGGCTAAAGATGTGTACACACACACACACACACACACACACACACACACACACAGAGGAATATTATGTAGCCATAAAAAGGATGAGATCTTGCCATTTGCAACAGCTTGCACAGACCCAGAGGGTATTACACTAAGTGAAATAAGTCAGAAAGATGAATGCCAAATGATTTAATTTATGTGGAATCTACAGAAACAAATGAACAAACAAAAAGCAGGATTAAACCTATAAATACAGAGAACAAACTGATCTTTGGCAGAGGGAAAAGGAGTGAGTGGGAGGATTGACAAAACAGGTTAAGGGGGAGGAGGGATACAAGCTTCCAGTTCTGGAATGAGTAAGGCACAGTACAGGGGCTATAGTCAATGATATTGTAAGAGCGTTGCATGGTGGCCGATGGTAACTACACTGATGGAGAGCATAGCATCATTTGTAAAGTAAAGTTGTTGAATCACTACACTGTATACCTGAAGGAAGCATCATGAGTCAACTAAAAGAGAAAGAGAAAACTTGAACACACAATACCATTTATATTAGCACCCCCCGAAGGGAAATCCTTCCATATAAACATAACCATATGTATAAGATCAATATGAGGAAAGCTACAAAACTGAATAAATCCAGGAAGAACTAAATGAATGGAGAGAGATCTGATGTTCATGGCTAGAAAGACTCAATATTGTCAAGATGTCTGTTCTTGCCAAGAGATTCAATGTAATCCTGATCAATATCCCAGTAAGTTATTTTGTGGATATTGACACACTGATGTTAAAGTGTATATGGAGAGTGAACCCTAAGGTAAACGATAGACTTGGGGTGATTGTGGTGTGTCATTATAGGTTCATCTGTTGTAACCATTGTACCACTGCAGTGGGGAATGTTGATGGTGGCAGAGGCTATGTAGGTGTAGTGTTAGTAGCTGTAGGAGAAATCTATACATCGTTCTCAATTTTTCTGCAAACTAAAAATTATTCTTAAAAAAAAAAAACTTTAAAAAAGACAAACACCTAATCATAAAAAAGGAGTCAGTGTTTGATTTCTTCTGGTTTAATCAAAGCCTATTTAAAAAGGTCTTATAGGGGTGCCTGGGTGGCTCAGTGGGTTAAGTGACTGCCTTCAGCTCAGGTCGTGATCCCACGGTCCTGGGATTGAGCCGCATCAGGCTCCTCACTCAGCGGAAGCGGTCTTCTCCCTCTCCCTCTGCTTGCTGCTCCCCTGCTTGTACTTTCTCTCTGTCAAATAAATAAAATATTTTTTAAGGCCCTTATATATTACTCTCAGGTAATGTAAAAAAATAATGGGTATTAAACGTGGATTTTGACTCTGTTCTGTATTCTTCTAGTTGAGACCACTCTTGCTTCAGAGAAAGGCATTATACCTTGGAATTGTGTATTATGTGTTGCTGTTTGATGTATTTAATGATTGATAAATTCAATAAATAGTGAGATAATTTTTTCAACAGAACTGAATAATTTTTTCAAATATTTTATTTATTTATTTGACAGAGATCACAAGCAGGCAGAGAGGCAGGCAGAGAGAGAGGGGGGAAGCAGGCTCCCTGCTGAGCAGAGAACCCAATGCAGGGCTCTATCCCAGGACCCTGGGATCATGACCTGAGCCGAAGGCAGAGGCTTAAACCACTGAGACACCCAGACGCCCCAGAACCAAATATTTTTATGTTGTGGAACTCCTTATATGGAAGATGAAGCCTCAGTGGTAACTCAGTGGTTAATATCCTCCAATGTAATACTTAGTAATAATTTATGATAGTTATACATTTATTTTGATTTTTCTGTATCTTCTGAATAAGAATGAGGAGGATAGTTATTGCAGGGAATCCTGAAAGGAATTGTGAATTTCAGCCCTGCACTTGACTTAAACTCAAAACTTTTAGCATTTGCACAGCTCAAAAGACAGAATATAAATGCAGTGATACTTAAAGAAATCTGTAGTAAAGCAAAAGAGCATGATACCTGAATCTTCTGATGACTACATATAGGAAAGCAATGGAAATTAAAACGTGTGCTCTTTTGCTCTTATCCATATTATTGGAAGTCACTGAGGGGTACCTGCTAAATAAAGGATGCCACTGTAAATGTGGGGTTCAGTGCTACTTGCCAAAATCACACTGGTATTTTTCTGAAAGCAGTGCATGCATTTGTTGGAAAAGAAAAACAACAGGGGAGAAAACTTTAAATAAAACGTTCTGGTAAGTTCTGGCTTAGTAAGCTTAAAGTATCCACTGTCCAATAAATATAATTCTAAAACATTATTTTTTCTTTGCTGTAGGACTTGAAGATACTTAATCTACATTTCTGATTCTAACACGTCAAGCTCTGTGATCCTCTCTACTCTGTGTTGTGGGTTTGTGAGAGAGAATGGTCCAGAATCAAGGTTATATGATTGCAGTTCAATCCCATGCCATGACATACACCCAGGTGTTATCTATGGGCACATTTTAGAACCCGAGCGATGATACCATTCTGACCATTCTGTGCCGAAGTCACAAGGATTTCATGGTGCTGTTGAAGTAAGAAAAAATGCATAAGTCCTTAACACAACTTGTGGCATATAAACTTATACATAGAAGGTTGTGTTTATAGCTCTTGTAATAGGTAATGTATACAAAGATACCTTGGCTCTTGGGCTGAGCTGTATCTCATTAAAGTGTTGTTTGGCTAGTACAGGGTTTTTAAAAGTGTGAATTTGCATGTCTTTGTGCATACCTTAGCAGTTTGCAACAAGCCCTATCATCCCATGACTGGCTTACTTTTGGGTGGGAACCCACCTTATGCTGCCCAGAACCTACCTTTTCCTTCTACCCACAGACCACTACCAAAGAGTTGTCTTCCCGTAGGTTGGTTTTGCCACTGGGGCTTGGGCTCTCAATCCTAGTGTCTCAGCAGCTCTTAACTCTGGTTCCATCTCCTGTGAATGGTGAGAGTGAGCAGTTGCCTTCTTTTGGCTCCTCCAGGGTTCTGCCGAACACTCTTGGAAGGCCTTGAAGGGAAAATTAGTTCTGAGTATTGGGCTTGCCTCACTGAGTTTGCTTCCTGGGTCCTCAAGTCCTGGCTGCCTTGTTTTCTCTAATGCCTTGAAAAATAGGTGGTGGTGATCCTCATTACCACTATTTCATCCAACTTTATGAGACCTTCTCAACAAAAGATTTCATTTGTTCTGAATAAGTCCACCATTCCCAGAAGTAGCCAACTCTCAGTCTCTCTGTCTCTCTAACCCTGATTCATACATTTAGTACCAGACTCATCCTCAAGGCATTTGATATGGACATTCCCATTTAAGGCAGCCACTTATAAGTTGCTTGGTTATGTGAGTGATGCTCTTCCTTCTTCGTATGCTTTCAAGATTTTTGTTTATCTGTTCTCTGCTTTTGCTATATGGAAGTTTTAAGTAAAAGATATTATAGTCAAATCCTAATTGTAGCAAGTGGTATCCTCATTGGTTTTAATTTCTCAGGGTACAGCATTTCTAGTAATCTTGAACTGGCTTCAGATTTCAAAGAAGGAACATGACCTGTGAGAAAGCCCTGATAAACGATCAGAAGACCAAATCTAGGTTTTGCCACAATCTGTTGGTGTCCTTGAACAGATCACTTGGTTCTGGGTCTATTAAGCTAACTGTACATATCCGTGCCTCTAAGATTCTCTGCGTCTAAGATGAAAAAGACTATGTGTGTGAGGCTGAGGGATAGAAAGACAGAAGATCCTTATCTACTTGGGTCCATAGTTTTGTGACTGAATTAACGGAGCCGTTCTCTTTTAAAATGCTCATTCATACATTTCATCTCTTCACATTGAAAATATGCCAGCTATTTACGACATCCACAATCCTACTTAAGTAATTATAACCTTCAGTTTTTCTCCCTTAGCCTATAGTTTTCCTCATCCACAAAAATGGGTCATTGTTATCAGCATAAAGATTCAAACACTGTGGCTCCAGTGAGCAGCTCAAACTTCAGAGTTAAGATGTCTGATTTCCTCAGGTCATCCCTTTAAGAATAGGGATCTCCTGACTGGCAGGAGCGGAGTCCGTGTTCACACCATGGGCTCATGGCTGGCAGTCCCTGGGATCTGTTCTGCATGCTAGTTGGAGATCCCTTGGGACCCTGGCCACACCATAGCTGACCTTTAGTCACCAGGCTTCTCTGGGCAGCTGCTGGGATTGTGAATTGGGATAAGCCTCCTTCCAGAAAGCTGAGAAGGGAAATAGGCCCATTGGCCTTGTTCTGTCTGGAAAAGGTCAGAGTGGACTGGCTGTGGTGTCAGGGTTAGGGGAAACAGGGCACGAGAGACAGGCAGGAAGGAAGGGATAATTTAACTGAATCCAATTTGAACCTTTAAGCAGTTCAGTTCAGGGACACCACTGACGTCAAAGCTGTTTCTTATTTTATAAAAGCCAGGCTGTCTGATTGAAGTGGCCCCTCTTACCTTCTGCCAGCCCGAAGTGCTAGGTCATGACCCTTTGGCGGATTGTTGTTTATAACCTTACTTCAGGTAAAGGTTTTCCTAGGGTTACTTACCCTTTTCTTCCCTTTGTATGATAGGGCTCCAGTAGGAGAGCCAAATGACCAAGGAACTAAAGAAAAACTAAGAATCACATTTGATTAGTTTCACAACCTTATTCTGTCAGATTCCATATCTTAAACAATCACCTCTCCTGTGGTGATTCTATGCCTTCCCCAAACTTAAACATTCCTTTCTCGGGCCTGTTGACACTAACGTCAATAATATGAGCTTTAAACATTAGATTTTGAATAATTGCTGTGATAGTTTTACAGCTGTGTATACACAAGATTAAAAATACCTGTATAACACACAATGAACCTGATATATATATACGTCAGGCTTGGAAAGGATGATCTTTTGCTTTGCATGCAGACTTGTCATACAGCATAATATTTTCACTGTTGTAGATCCGTGTCCATCACTATAGTTGACACCTTTATTTGCAGAGTAACAAATTATCATAGGGATTCAGGTTCAACTAATATTGGAGAATCTTCCGTCTAGTTGTGATGAAATGAGTATTTTTATTTAACCTTCCAGGATCTCTGCAAGTGTGGTTTATTATATTCTGTTTTTCTAGAAGAACAAACTGGGGGCACCTGGGTGGCTCAGTGGGTTAAGCCTCTGCCTTCGGCTCAGGTCATGATCCCAGGGTCCTGGGATCGAGCCCCACATTGGGCTCTCTGCTCAGCAGGGAGCCTACTTCTCCCTTTCTATCTGCCTGCCTCTCTGCCTACTTGTGATTTCTCTCTCTGTCAAATAAAAAAATAAATAATCTTTAAAAAAAAAAAAAAAAAGAACAAACTGATCCTTTGGAGTTGTGGTGATTTTCCCAGAGTCCTGATTCCATTAGGGCTCTGACACCCCTCACACATCTTTCCAGATCCTTCTCTGGTCAGAATTCAATCACTCATTCCTTTAAACTCACACAGAACACAGTGTGTGGCTCTGATTGATATTTATGCAATTCTGCCTTGTATTGTCTTCCTATAACTATATCTGTCTCCCCCAGACTTGTCCTTTCCTCAGTGTGTGACCACCAAGAGTAAGGCTTTATAACCTTTCCATGTCTTCCCCAATGCCTGGCACGCATCCTATTTAAAACAGGCACTCTGTTTCGTGAATCAAGTTAATCTATAGCTATTCCATTATTTTTTGTTTATTGCTTCATTCATCTATTGAACACCTGTAATATGCCTGGCTAGGTGCCAGGGATACAGAAGTAAATACACCCGACAGAAATCCCTGTGTTCGTGGAGCTTATATTCTAGGAAAAGGAAATAAGCCATAAATAAGTAAATTGCATTGTATCCGAGGAAGAAAAAGTGGTAAAGGGAAAGTGAGAGAGAGTTTGCAGCTTATATAGAGTGGTCAGGTAAGATCTCATTGAGAAGGTAATAGCTGAACAAAATCTAAAGGAGGTAAGGGAGTGACCAAGTATATGTACCACTGCCTTTTTCTTAGGAACAGGTAACGGGATGCCTGGGTGGCTCAGTGGGTTAAGCGTCTGCCTTCGGCTCAGGTCATGATCCAAGGGTACAGGGATGGAGTCCTGCCTCGGGCTCCCTGCTCAGTGGGCGGTCTGCTTCTCCTTGTGCCTGCCACTCCCCCTGCTTGTGTGTGCTGTCTCTCTCTCACAAATAAAATCTTTAAATAAGTGAACTTAACAGTGAAGCCAAAGTCTGGGGCATTTTTCTCCTTCCAGTTTTAGCTACATTTTGTTAATATTAGACTAAAAGGGACCCTAAGAATCATCTTGTCCTTCCTCCTTTCTCTGTTTTGTAGGTGAGGAAGGAGAAGCATAGAGAGGTCAAGTACGTAACTTCCTTTTCTTGCCCTCAGGTTGACCAATGACATCTTAGCAACTTGCTGAAAATCCAGTTAAGCATGAACATCCAGGTCATTCTTCTATCCATCCACTTTTTCAGTAAACTCTTACTTTCCATGTATCCTGGAAATTAGTGCTTCAAGCTTGAAAGCAATGTAAAAAGAAACTGGCATGTCTTTGGTGAACTTCAATCCCCATAGAAGACTTGTCCCTTAACTAGAAATCAAGTTCAAGGCAAAATCTAAACAACAGTATGAATTCACATTAAGATCATACTCACTAAGGTACAGAGCTGGTCAGAGCGCTGAGGTTTGATCTGGTGCCTAGAGAAAAGAGGCACCACTTTGGGGACAGAGAAGGTTATTCTTTCCAAGCAAAGGACGTAGGAGGTTACAGTGCTAGTAGGCAAGGAGGTCTGGCATCTCCCAAGCTGGATTGGAAATCCACATTGAGAAATAGCGGCAAATCCTTCAAATATAACACACAAATTTCATGTCCGTGGGGAAAGTAGCAGTTAAGCTTCTTTCGGTTTCTGACTTGGACAGAGTAAAATCTCCTCATGTCTCCACATCTCTGGATTAAATAGGCCCTGCTTAAACACTGAGCAGGAAGTCAAAGCTACTTCAAAAGTGTCTGGACTCCTATGTTAAATGCGTCAAGCTGATATTAACATCCTAGAATATTAATATGTGGGGAATCCATTTTGATTTTTAAAGCAATTTGTTATTGATGAGAAAGGGGGTTCACAAATCTAGCTGACAAGGTGAATCACCTGGGAAGTGTTTAAAAAGCTATTCCTTGGTCCCCCACCCAGATGTTTTGATTCAGAAGGTCTTGAATAGGGCAACTGAATGAGTATTTTTAACAAGCTCCACATGAATTCACATAATCAGCCAGGTTCAGAATGCCCTGTGACAGAGGGCTCCGCATTACACAGGACTGTTAGTTGCTCACATCTACATGTTAGAAACTTGAATGATATACTGATTTCAATTTTAACTGTCTTATTACACTTTGGAAATGAAAAGGAAAATGTCCTGTATCATTACTTTCTCAGGTTGGCATATTTTGACTTTCTAATAAGTGAGCTTCTAAATGTTGTTTGAAGTGATTTAGATTTCTTTTCTTTTAGGTAGTGGGGAAAATGAGACACCTTTTATTTCTAGGGGAAAAGTAATCTACACAAATAAAGTGATGTACAAAGTCTGTGCTCAAAAAACGGAAAAGCTTGATGATTTATTTATTTATTTATTTTTTAACTTTAGCGTACATAAAGGATATGATGGGCACTCTTTAAAATGAGGATAATGATGGGACCAATTCCATAGATCCAATAAGTGATTTACTGTAAGCCATCTGGTATAATTTGTGGTATATAGTTGGAATTTCTAAATAACAATAGTTGCTATTATTAAGAATCTCCTTAGTGTTTTCCATAGACATCAAGACCAGACACATAAAATAATAGGTATATATGGAGAAAGGATAGATGGGCAAGTAGGGGGTTTCACTTGCCACAGACTGTTTTACTGTGGCAGACCTAGTGGGCTCTGCTCAAGCCCTACCCTACCTGAATCAGCATGGACTTAGGCAGTGTGTTGCTTTGAGGAAATGACCAAATGGTTACATTAGATCTGGGGTCAGGTCAGGGTTTAAGAAAAATTTTGGCATGAAAAGCAGAGTTTAATTTTGCTGAAGACTCTCAGAACTATCTCAGATTCTTAGGTCAACATACTCTCGGTCCACCTGAAATGGCCCATATGAAAGATGCATTTGATCTTGTGCGGTGCTTTTCACCTAGCTGGCGCATGCCTGGGCCAGTCTGCTGTCATCACATGGTCCTCCAGAACTTGCTTTTGATGTCAGTGAATTCATGCTGAGCCATTATCCTAACGTGTTATTCACTTTATTTCTGATCATCTCATCTTCAGACTTCGTGATTGGTTTTCCTGTTTCCATCTTTGCCCTGCCATGAAGACCTTTCATGGTTGGTACTGATATGTGGGCCCTGACCTGTGACTCGGACTGACGCTTACCAACTTCTTCCACTCATCTCATTGACCTAGTAGAGTCAGCTGTTCCGGGTAAACACACATCTAGTTCTAATAGAAGATATTAAAAAACTGTACAACCTACATCCTGAAAGTAGACTCGCTAAATGTTAATTGCAGAATAAGGGCTGGAGAAGAGCAGAAGCAAATGCTGTTCAGACAGCTTTCTGTCTTACTTAGGGCTTGGAGGTTCAGGCAGAGAGAACTGAGGTGGTTCCTCCTCGTTGACAGAGCCTGTCCTTGCTTCAGGATTGTTTCAATTATAGGTGATAAGAACGCTATTAAAACAGACTTAAACATAAAAGGGAAGGTATTTGATTTTAAAAAATTGGAAAGTCCAGGAAAGTACCAGATTCAGGAATGATTGTGTTCACGTGTTTAAAGAATACTGTGGGGACTTAAGCTTTCTTCCTCTTTGAGCAGTGGGTTAACTCCATTCTCAGATTCTCTTTTCATGTGGTAAGATGGCAGCCAGCAACTCTAGACTTGATATTTTTATCCTCTTATCAATTCAAGAATACTTATAGAATACTTATAGAATACTAATAGAATACTTTTTCTCCTAGTGGTTGTATAGCTGAGGTCTTTGGTATAGCATATTTTTTCCCTCAAATATGGGCTCAGATTCTTTGTGTCTTTTATAATAAAACATTTTCTCATCTCCCATCAAAAGTTGAAACCTATTTCCCCACCCCTGGAGACTGGGCTGGTCTTTTTATTTGTTTGGACCAATAGAATATTGCCAGAGTTGTGCTATGCCAGTTCTGGACTTAGGTCTCAAGAGTCTTGGAAGCTTCTGCTTTCATTCTTTTTCTCCCTTGAACCTCTATGGAAGAGAAAGCTAAGACTATCCTTGTGGAAAGAGAAGCCACCTAGAGGGAGAGGACCTGGAGGATGAGACAATGTGATCAAGATCATCTTGGAGAAGAGAACTGAATTTCCTTGCTGACAACCAGCACCATGGGCCTACTGACAGGAGAGTCTATTTTTGATTTTCCAGTTCAGCCAAGATGCCAGCATGTAGCTGAACGAATAATTTCAGTCAATGCCACATGGAGTGGAGATGGTCCAACTTCACTGAGCCCTGCCCAAATTCCTGATTCACAGACTTGTGAGCAATAAAATAGTTATCGTTTTATGCCACTAAGTTGTGGGATATTTATCTAGTAATAGCATACTGGAAAAGTCTTCTTATTTTTTAATTAAAAAAAAAAACCTTAGGTAAAATTGACAAAATACTTCAGGTCTACGTAATGATTTGATATTTGTATACACTCTGAAATGATCACCACAATCAATCTAGTTACCATCTGTCATCATGTGCAGTTATAAAATATTTTCATAGTAATGAGAACTTTTAAGACTTACTCTTAATAACTTTCAAATATCCAATACAATGTTATTGATAACATTTAGTCACCATGCTGTACATACGTCCCCATAACTTTCTATTTTGTAATGGAAGTTTGTACTTCTTGACTCCCCTCACCCATTTAGTGCATCCACCCCACCCCCACCCTCTGGCAACCACCTATCTATCTTTGTATTTATAAATTTGGCTTATTCATTGGGGGAGGGGAGCCATTTGAACTTTTGTTTGATTTCACATATAAACAAAATCATACAGTATTTGTCATTTTTGGTGTGACTTATTTCACTTAGCATTAACACCCTCAAGGTTCATCCATGTTGTCACAAATGGCAAGATTCACTTCATTTTTTATGGCCATGTACTACCACCCCCCCCCACACACACTTTTGTGTTTGTTTATCAGTGTATATATAGACCATCTTTATGGATTCACTCATCAAAAGGCATTTAGGTTTTGTTGGTTTTTTTTTTTTTTCCATATCTTGGCTCCAGTGAAAATGGGGGTGCATATATCTTTCTGAATTAATGTTTTTGTTTTCTTCAGATAAATACCTGGACGTGGAATTGCTGGGTCATGTGGTAGTTTCCCTAGTTTTTTGAAGATCCTCCATACTGTTTTCCATAGTGGCTGTAGCAATTTACATTCCCACCAACAGTATACAAGTATACTCAGTTCTTGTATACAGCATATACAGGATCCGAGAGTTCTCTTTTCTTCACATTCTTACCAACAATTTTACATCTTGTTTTTTTGATGATAGCCATTCTAACAAGTGTTAAGTGGTATCTCATTGCAGTTTTAATCTATGTTTCCCTGGTAATCAGTGATAGTATTTTTTCATGTGTCTGTTGGCTATCTGTATGTCTCCTTCAGAAAAATCTTCATTCAGGTCCTGCGCCCATTTGTTAAATAGGATTATTTGGGGGTTTTTGTATATTTTTGTTTTCAGGTTTGTTTTGTTTTTGTTTTGCTATTGAGTTATATGTGTTTTCTATATGTTTTAGATATTAATCCCTTATTAGATATATGATTTGCAAATATTTTCTCTCATACGGTAGGCTACTTCATTTCATTGATGATTTCATTGCTCTGCAGAAGCTTTTTAGCTTGATGTACTCCCACTTTTCAATTTTGTTAACCTTTGCTTTTGGTGTCAGATCTAAAACATCATCACCAAGGCCAGTATCAAGGGGCTTATTACCTATGTTTTCTATTAGGTTTATGGTTTCAGATCTTACTTTCGAGTCTTTAATCCACTTCAAGTTAATTTTTGTGTAAAACAGTCTAGTTTCATTATTTTGCATGTGGCTGTCCAGTTTTTCCCAGCACCATTGATTGAAAAGGCTGTCCTTTCCCTACTATATATTCTTGGCTTTTTAGCCATAAACTAATTCATCATATATGCATGGGTTTATTTCTAGGTTCTTTATTCCATTGAACTAGATATCTGTTTTTATGTCAGTACCATACTGTTTTGATTACCAAATCTTTGTGATATAGTTTGAAATCAGATGCTTTATTCTTCTTAAGATAGTTTTAGCTATTTGGGATCTTTTATGGTTTTATAAGAATTTTAAGATTGTTCTATTTCTAACAAGTGCCATTGGAATTTTGATAGGGGTTGCCTTGACTGTCAATTGTTTTGAGTAGTGCAGACATTTTAATAATAATCTTTCAATCTGTAGGCACAGAATATCTTTCAGTATTTTGTGTCTTTTTAGATTCCTTTCATCAGTGTCTTAGTTTTTAGTGTGATGCAATTGTAAATGGAATTTTTATCTTGTTTTTAGTGTATAGAACACAACAGATTTTTGTTACTGATTTTGTATCCTATAACAATTCATTTATTCTAATTGTTTTATTCTAAGTTTTTAAGTGGAGTTTTTAGGGTTTTCCATATGTAAATTTATGTCCTCTGTAAGTTTAAGCAATTTTATTCTTTTCTTTCCAATTTGGATGCCTTTTCTCTTTTCTGCCTAATTACTCTGGATAGGACTTCCAGTATTTCATTGAATAAAAGTGTTAAGAGTGGGCATCCTTGAGGGTGATGTTAGGTGTTAGCTGATGTTAAGGTCTTTGTTATGTTGAGGTATACCAACTTATTGAGAGCTTTTATGCTAAAAAGGATGTTGAGTTTTGTCAAATGCTTTTTCTGCATCTATTGAGATCACATGATTTTAATCCTGCATTTTGTTAATGTGGTGTATCATGTTGATTGATTTGTGGATGTTGAAACATCCTTGCCTCCCTTGATTAAATCCCACTTGATCAAAATATTCTTGTAATACATTGTTGAATTTGGTTTGCTAATATCTTGTTGAGGATTTTTGCTTCTATGTTCGCTGGAGATGCTGACCTGTCATTTTCTTATGGCCTTGTCCATTTTGATTCTCAGGGTAATGCTGACCTCACTGAATGAGTTTAGAAGCATTCACTCGTCTTCAGGGTTGTGAAATAGTTTGAGAAGGGATAATATTGAATTCATCTTTGAACGTTTGGTAAAATTCTCTAGTAAAGCCATCTGGTCCTGGGCATTTGTTTGTTGAGAGGTTTTTGATTACTGATGTAATCTCCTTACTAGTAAGCCATCTATTCATATTTTCTATTTCTTCATGATTTAGTCTTGGAAGGCTGCACATTTCTGGGAATTTATTAATTTCTTCTATGCTTCTTTTGGTTGCTATAAAATTGTTTATAATAGTCTCTCATGATCCTTTGTATTTTTGTTGTATCTGTTATAACTTACTTCATTTCTGATTTAATTTGAGCCCTCTATTTTTTTCTTGGTAAGTCTAGCTAAAGGTATGTCTGTTTTGCTGCTTTTCAGAGAACCAGCTCTTTATTTCATTAATTTTTGCTATTGTCTTTTTAGTGTTTCTTTCATTTATTTCCATTCTGATCTTTATATTCTTCCTTCTACTGATTTAGCTTCATTTGTTCTCCTTTTTCTAGGTCCTTGAGATCTAAAGTTAGACTGTTTTTGAGATTTTTCTTATTTTTTGAGGTAGCTCTCTATCACAAAGACATTCCTTCTTAAAACTGCTTTTGTTGCATCCTATAAATTTTGATGTGTTTTCCTTTTGGTTTGTTCAAAGGAATTTTTTTTATTTCTCCCTTGATTTCTTCATTAACTCACTGGATATTCAGTAGCTTGTTTTTATACATCTCCATGTATTTGTGGTTTTTCCATTTTTCTTCTTGTAATTGGTTTCTGATTTCATACCACTGTGGGGAGAAAAGATATTTAATATGATTTCAGTCTTAAATTTATTGAGACTTGTTTCATAGCCTAACATATGATCTATTTTGGACCATGTTCTTTGTGTATTTGAGAAGAATGTGTATTCTGCTTTTGGATAGACTGTTCTATATATATCAAGTCCATCTGGTCTAATGTGTTAAGGCTGCTGTTTCCTTGTTGATTTTCCATTTAGATAATCTATCCATTGATGTAGGTATTAAAGTCCCTTACTATTATTATGTTGCTGTCATCTTCTCCCCTTAGGTCTATAAATATTTGCTTTATGTATTTAGATTTTCCTGTATTGGATGCATAAGTTTTTTAAAAATGTTATATCATCTTGTTGGATTGATCCCTTTATTATTATGTAATGCCCCTCTTTGTCTCTTACTACAGTCTTAGTTTTAAAGTCTACTTCATCTGATACAGGTATAGCTACCCTAGCTTTCTTTTAGCTTGCATTTGCATGGAAGATCTTTCTTTATCCATTCACTTTTTGTGTGTCCTTACATTTGAAGCATATAGATTTTTTTTTTTGATCAATCACCTACTATATGTCTTTTGATTAGAGAATTTAGTCCATTTACATTTAAAGTATTTGTTGATAGGTGTGTATTACTTTTCATTTTGTTAATTGCTTTCTGGATGTTTTGTGTTTCTCATTCCTTTCTTCTTCTTTGGCTCTCTTGTGGCTTTAGGAATTTTCTTAGAGTAATGCTTAGATTTATTTCTTACCTTTTGCATGTCTATAGGTTTTTGCTTTTGGTTACTATGAGGCTTACATATTTACCTATTTTGATTTTATGTTGATAACTTAAGTTTGAACACATTCTAAAACACTACATTTTTACCTTCCCTTCCCCCCACATTTTGGTTTTGGTGTCAGACTGAAATAGCTGGCCCCATTTCTGGAGGTGTTGAGTGAGATCAATCCTGCTAGAAACATATGGGTAAGTGTAAGGGTCATTTTGACGAGGGGAAACTAGGATATTATTAAAGAAATAACTATACAGATAAACAAACCCTCAGATGCTCACCTCCCCTTTACTTTGGTTATATTTCCCTAACTTCATCTATACTACTGTCTTCATGGAGCTTCTAATGAATAAAACCATCTCTCCTTTTTTGCATTTTTCTGTGAGAATGACACATCAGGGAAAGAACATTGTTTATACACAAACAGATTTGAAATGCTTATAATCAGGAACTTTCCACATTTTGTGTTCTCCTGTTTTGAAAAATCTGGCTTTCAGAGTGCATATAAGCAGATGGCTTCATATGCATGCTGAAGAATCGAAGTTCTGCAGCAAAAAACAAAACAGAAAAACACAATGAAGTGACTTCACCTCAAAAATACCCACTATTACTTACCACAGTAACTTACATTAAATCAAAAAGCAACAGGAGGTGATGAAAAGTCCTTATAGGATGGGATCTGTTAAACACAAAGAATTTAACATTCATGGGTTTCTTAAGTTCATTCTAAATTTCTTATTACAGTGTGTTTTGTGAAGAGGTGTGAGAAATATGTTGTACTTTCCAGAAACTAAATCTTTCATGGGGAGAGAATATTATCTTTACAACTTGTTAAAATGACTGTGAAATAAGTGGACTATTTTTGTCTTCAGAGTGGAAGGGCTGGTTGACACCTTTCCTCATTTCTGTTTAAGAGATTTTTTTTCCCCCTGAACTAGGCATAATAGGAAAATCCTTAACAGGATGTGTTGATAATTCCAAACTGATGTAAAAAATTCATCTACTATAATGTTTAGACATTGCCAACAAAATGAGCCTGATTCCCACATCCTCCCTTTTGATGCAGTCTAAAATTTCTAAAAGCCATTTATTCCTCTGCACAATGTGAATTATTCCAAGGATGGGGATATTTTCTCTTTGTGGTCATAGATGAAATAGACTTAGTACTTTTAGACTAAATGCACATGAATATGAACTGCAAGGCATTTCGAGAAGTCAGCGGACCAGCACATAGAGTGAGAGCCAACAGCAGATTGTAAATATTATAAATATGGACCAGTCCAAGGCTCTTTGACTCCTCATAAGTAAATTTAGCCATATCCTGTTGATTCCTCCCACCACAGTTCAAGTGACCCCAAAGGATTAATCTCTAAGATTTTGCTTTGACTCTTTTTATAGGAAAACCCTGTACAAAATCTTGGAATGTATTAATTTCTTTAATGATCTCCTAATAAAATCTTCAGATCTCTGATAGAAAAATTTGGTGCATGCTATTTGTTGGTTGAATAAGTGGACAAGTGTTAGGAGTTGAGGAGAGGCAAATTCAGCCTAAGTAAGAGAGAAGTCACCTACCTGTAGTTGGTAACAACTTTTGAAGGTGCTAGTATTGCTGAGTAATATGTAGAGTACACTGTACTTGCAAATTTGTGTGTGAAAGAAATGAAGCAGGAGTCTGGGATTAAGATATTCTCTGGGTATTTTCATTGGTACACATAAGTCTCTACTGAGCTAAGTCATGTTCAAGAAAAGCCCTTGGGGCATTAAAATTTGTTTCTCAACCTCAGTGGTATTAACCTTTTAGTCTGGACAATTCTTTGTTTTGGGAGGCTGCCCTGTGGATTGTAGGAAGTTGAGCAGCATCTCTGACCTTTTACACACTAGTTGCCAGCAGCACCCCCCCCAGTTGTATAACTAATAATGTCTTTTGGACATTGACCAATTCCTACTTGTGCAAAATGGGAGAGGAGGATCGTCCCAGGCTAAGAACCACCGGCTTGAAACATTCGCAGACACCACATGTGTAGTTTTTAATCACCTGTCATGAAATATTCTGATTAGAAAATCAGTAAAATTCATCATTTTTCCAATAAGGATGGACTCAGAAGAAAGTGAGTGCAGGGAGTATCATCATCTGACCACATTCTTACATATGCTGGAAGTAAAACTTTCTGGAGGGGAGAATTTTAATCAACTTTTACTATGATACGTCCTCCAGTCCTATTCCACTAGAGTGGCCGAGATTTAATTGTGGTCTTGTAAGTTGTGCTCCCCTCTCCCCTAGAGTATTCCAAGTGTCAGAGACAGAGTACCCAGGAAATAGGGGTGGAGTCCACCATCATTTGCCTATACTGGTATCCTTTGAAATGTCCATCATTCTATCTGGATCTCAACCATTGGTCCTTGTTGGTCAGTGCTAAATTGTTCCCATCCCCATCCTCAGGTCTCCTCAGGATCTAACTGTTCACTCTGCTACTCCTCTCTTCTGCTATTTTTAGACACAAGGAAGTCTTTCTGCTGCTTTTACACTATCGTGAGATGTGAGACATTTCACAGGCTGTCTAAGCAGTTGCGAATGTTGGAATAAAGGGTGAATGTTATCTAAATGGCTAAAATTAGGGGCCATTTTTATTTTCCAAGAAGCTTTTGGTTAAAGATAGACTGGAACCAAAAAAAAAAAAAAAAAAAAAAAGATAGACTGGCACCATATTCTATATGATTTAATTTTATGTTTTCCATCAACACTGGGTTTGGGGTTGTTTCCACTTTTGCTTTGTAATCAGTTTTCATAGCAAGTGCTTTCAGGTAGTTACTATCCCTATTCTCTTGAAGGGTACCTAGTTTAGTTATTCTTTTTTTTTTTTTTTTTAAGATTATTTATTTATTTATTTGGCAGACAGAGATCACAAGTAGGCAGAAAGGCAGGCAGAGAGAGAGGAGGGGAAGCAGGCTCCCTGCTGAGCAGAGAGCTCGATGCGGGGCTCCATCCCAGGACCCTGAGATCATGACCTGAGCCGAAGGCAGAGGCTTTAACCTACTGAGCCACCCAGGTGCCCCTAGTTTAGTTATTCTTAAATCAGATCTAAATGAATTCTTGTGCCCCCGTTCTGTTCTTCCTTTTCTGTCCCTTCCCTCCTCACCTCTGCTTTCTATTCTCCTCCCCACCGCCTTCCATTTTCCATCCCTCCTACCTACGTTGTTGATATTTTGTCTATATTCTAAAATACCTCTGTTAGACCTCCTATTCTCCAACCTCATGCTTCTGGATGGCACTTACAAGTAAGAAATATTGGTGATGGCTAGCCAGACACAAGCATTTTATTATTTTTTATCTCAATGCCCCAACTTCTCTTGAGTTCTGAGAAAAGCATCCATTTCAAAAGAGCAAGGCAGAAGTTGCAAACTTTCTCTGATCTAGTCTTAGAAGCCACACAGCATCACTTCCACTGCATTTTATTCATTAGAAATGAGTCACTTCCTAAGATGCGGGGAGTTAGGCTCCAACTCTTGCTGAGATCGGCAGAGTCCTGCTACAGACGAGCATATGGGCTGAGAGATACTGTTAACCACCATCATTGGAAAATACATCCACCACAATACATCCACCACATCCATGTCTGGATACTGGCCCTGTTGTTTATGAGTTGACTCTTTTTTTTCCTTTTCCTTTCAGAGCCTAAGCACCCAAATCTCTAAAATGAAAGTTAACCTCCATTATAACTAATTTCTCTCCTATTAATAAAAAGTTCCTGTTTCCACAGAGACACCACATAACCCAGGTAATGCCTTCCTGAAGTTTAAACAAGTCATTCATCATGTTTAAAAAAAAGAAGAAAAAGAAAAATTCTGCCATCTTGATGAATCTACTGTCAACAATTAATTCAAATATGAAATTTAAAAGGAATCTGAAGGTCAGGGTTCCCCTAGAGCATTGGCTTATCTGGAGCATTTTTCATATAATATTCTAAGAAAGCAGTACACCTAACTATCTTGACTTCAGCTATTTGATTGATCAAATACCTTTGTGTTTAAAGATGACTATCTATATGACAGGAGATAAGATAGAAACAGGGAGACAGCTTGTTAATTCTGTGTCAACTCTAATTCTTTTTCTTTTAAGGTAAAATAAAAGGCACTTTTAATAACAACTACTAAACTTAATGCTTCTAAATCAGGGTCAATCATTTCCTTTTTAAATGGAAGGTCCTAACGAATGGTCTCAACCCATAATATGTAAAATAGATTTAAAGTTTTAGAAGGCATATTTTTCAATGTTTAAGTGGACAGATGGCATAATTACTACAAGCACCGATGTGTTGGAGTAGAACAATATATTATGCACAGAGCATAATAAATAAGGTCGGATAATATGTCCTGTAACTGTAGACCATCATAGGTCAGTAAGTGTGTTATAAAAAATAATAAGTATAATAATTCTTCTTATTCTGGACACTTACCAATTGGAATACCAGTTGTTGAACTGGTCATCATAGGCTAGAATCAAATATGGCAGTGGATAGAAAGATAAGTCAGTTTATTTATTTTTTTGAAGATTTTATTTATTTGAGAAAGGGTGAGCAAGCACAAGTGGGAGGTGGTGGGGGCTGCAGAGGAGGGAGAAGCGGGGAGCCCAACTTGGGTCTCAATCCCAGGGATCATGACCTGAGCCGAAGGCAGACACTTAACCAACTGAGCCACCCAGGGGCCCCAACAAGTCAGTTTAGAAAGGTTATTTCAGAGAGTTGTCAAGAATTTCAGTATCTTGACAATGTGTTTCAGAGTCTTAAAGGGTATCTCCTTTATCACAACTATTTTTCTCTTTGAATCCTGTCACTCATAATAGGCAGTTGTTAAGACAGTGACTCCTTGATTTTGAAACCTATGACAGATAAGCAAGTAACATTTATTTAAAAAGTTAAGATGAGGGGCACTTGGGTGGCTCAGTCAGTTAATCATCTGCCTTTGGCTCAGTTTATGATCTCTGGGTTCTCGGATCCAGCTCCATGTCAGGCTCCCTGCTCAGTGGAGAACCTGCTTCTCCCTCTCCGCTCTGTAGTCTATAGTTCCCCCCGGCTTGAGCACTTGCTCTCTCTTTCTCCCTCTGTCAAATAAATAAATAAAATCTTAAAAAAAAAAAGAAAGATGATATTCCATATACAGTTCACCTTGGAACAACACTGATTTAACTGCATGGGTCCCCTTACATGTGGATTCTTTCAGTAAATACAATACTATAAATGTATTTTCCTTGTGTTTTTCTTTTTCTTCCCCTAGCTTGCTTTATTGTAAGAACATAGAACATAATACGTAAAACATAGTATGTGTTGTTATCCATAAGACTTTCAGTCAACAGTAGGCTATTAGCAGTTAAGTTGCGGGGGGGGGGGGTCTAAATTAAACACTGATTTTCAGTTGCACAGGGGATTGGCTCTCCTAAACTCAGTGTTACTCAAGGTTCAACTGTAGTTCAAAAAACCACCATACAAGAGGTCGGAAAATTTGGAAAGCCTGACTTGGAGTCTGCAACTCAGTCACCTTGGGTTGGCATGTATCCTGCCCAAGCTATAGTTTGCTTATGCAAAACTCTGATTCCTTCCAATTCTTAAGTTCTACCCCTATTAAATTGTCCTTAAATAGCAGGTTTTCTTGGTGACTGATGTTAAAAGGGACTTTCAGCAGCACTAGCCCCTGGGCATACATATTTTTAAACTCTCATTTCAGTCCTTCCCCCCGCCTTACCTTCCCAGCTCAAGACTTGATGCTATACGCCCATTTAAAAACTTGAAGTCTTCACATTTATGATTGGCTTAAAAGTACTGCCTGTTTAAACCATGAATAGAAGAAAAACAGAGCTTGTTGGCATACTGAGCTTCTTTTAAAGTTAACTGTCTTTTTTTTTTTTGATAGCAAGGTGAAAACATACAAATGGGGAGGAGCAGAGGGAGCGGAGGAGAGAGGATCTTAAGCAGGCTCCATACCAGTGTGAGACCAACACAGGGCTGGATCTCAGGGACCCCAAGATCATGACCTGAGCCAAAAACAACAATCAGATGCCTCACCGACTGAGCCACTCAGGTGCCCCTCAAGTTCAGTATCTTGGGCCGAGAGATGACTCCTGGGAAATCACCTTTTCAATGTGGCCATGGAATTCCTAGGTCATATCTCATTTGAACATTGGTCCGTAGCATCCTCTGAAGTGCACTGGGTAGAGAGAATTTTATGCCCAGTATTATGGAGTGATTATTTTTTTAAAATGCCCTGAAAATGTGGAATCAAATTTAGAACTATATTTGAGTGTGATAGAAATTCAAGAAAGAAAAATGAGGCAAAAACCCAGCATGATTATTAGAGAAGCCCCAAAGAGGAATAGTATGACATAGCACATGAAGGATTGCATGGAGGGAAGCGAGTCCTGCAATTGCAGATGGGGCCGGGTAGGAATTGGCTTATGAAATCTAGCTGTGTTTGTGACACTACCAGGGATATCAGATCCCTTTTACTTTTTTTCTTCATAGGTTTATAACCTTCTAAAAATAATTCTTTGTAGCTGGAGGTTCAGAAGGCTTAATTTGCATTAATACATAATGTGTGGTGAATGTGAATATCAGAGCTTTTTATCTGCGCCTCTGAGAGGGAAGCAGAGACAATAATCAAACCTTGTAACTAGCTCAAAAGACAGACAGGTAGGGAATTCATTTCTATTCCCTTTTGCTGCAGGAGGAGGCTGGAGGATGCTGAGGCATAGCATGATTATTCCCTTGCTTCTCAGGAGGATACCCAGCAAGACACTCAAGAAGAATGACGGAATGTTTGTGGAAAGCTCTGTTATCCACCTCAGGCTGACCCATGCTAAATGGTTCGAGCTTTGGTTGGTTCCATGCGGTGAAGTCTCCTGTGGGGAACCTGGCTTTGCAGCCAGCAGGGCAGGACTCAGAATTAGGAATTGGAGATTAAAGAGATTCTAGGTGGCTGCCCCAGAGAAACTGTCCTTCTACCCCACCCCTCAACCCAAGTCTCAAAGCCCTACACCCCGGGGAACAGGTCATATGGTGGTGGTGGTAGCTGTAGCTGTGTCCCTTTGGGAACCTCTTCCAATCTCCACAAAGCATGCAGCATTTCATACACGACTAAATATAAACTGGGGATTATGCCCACAACAGCGCTCGGAATAAAAGGTGCGAGTTTATCCTGAGGTCTTTATAAAGTGTTTCACATGTGGAGCAGTCTCATGGTCACTGATTTTGAACAACCAAGAATCCTGTTTAGGTAAAACACATTAGCCTAATACATCCTCCATTAGTGGTGGTTTTGAATACCTATAGGGGCCACGTGAGAAGAATTACTCTTTTAAAAACAGACAAATGTAACATGGTGTTGGATTTCATTGACTAGAAGACTTTTGAAGATCGCTTTCAAAAACAACAGAGCAAGTGCTTCTATTGTAGGGATCACAAACACTTAAAGGGTGAATAAATAAGTAATGAATCCTAAGGTTTTACAAATGAGTGTTTAAGGCTTAACTTTTTTGCAGTGGTATCATTTTACATGGACTCAAAAAGTCAGCATCTCAAATGGAAATAAAACAGTACTCTGGGAAATTCGTAGTTAATGAAAGTATGGTTCTCTTGATGGTGAAGAGAGATTTAAAAGATGCATATGGAACTTCAATAATATTGTTTAAAACAGGATTAGTATTTCGGAAAGTTGTATATTACTGGTGTAATACAATTTTACATCTTAAAGTAAATATCCTAAATCTGTTCTTAATCATTTAATCTTTGTCCCTAAAAAAATCTTCATCCTTTCTATGTTCAAGTCAGTCAAGAATTTTTTCTTTCTAGTATTACCTGACTGGAAAAGAAGATTGACTTACAGTCTCCTCATTTGGAAACCATAGTTTATTACCTATTTTGTTCCAATTGGGTCGAAGTACCCTAATGTGTCTCCTTATAAGAGAGCTAACAACCTACCTCACAAGCTGTAAATTGACTGGAACAAGCAGATGCTAATGGGAGCTAAGCCCAAGAGGTGATGGGAAATGGAAGTAGAGTCTGGTAGGGTGTGGTCTGAAGACTTAAGGAATAGATTTACATGCTTACGTATTACAACCAGGGTGGGAGAAGTTAACAGGGACTGATTCATCTTGGTGTTTGGTTCACTTGAGGGTATTGTAGACTGAAAAAAATATTTATGCAGATTTAATAGTCATTCAGTCTTCCATTCATTCAACAAAAAGAAGCATGAAAAATCAAGGACCTGTAACGTTCCAAATACGGTACTACTGTTGGGAGAAACAGTGGTCAGCCAGAGACATAAGTCTTCCTTCCCTCTGCTGAATATGTGCTGGTCTTGCAAAATGAGTTCTGGTGTATAAGTCCTTGGCTTCCCAGTTTCACACATTGAATTACTGAAGCAGGATTATATAATCAGATAATCAGATTTACAACCAGATGTGAAAATAGGCAATGGGAGCATTTCCTAATTCTTGTCTCTTATAAATTCTGCTCCTACGAACAGTCTACTCCATGTCTTTTAATAAAAACAAGTACACATTTTTGGTGGATACAGAGAATTAGCAGGTATAGAATTACTCGATCAAGGAGTGTGGATTTCCCTCACTACTAAATACTGCCAAACTGTTTTTCCAAAATGGCTGCACCATTTTTCATTTGTGGTAGCAAATGTATGAGATCTCTAGTTCCTTGACAACCTCACTAGTCCTGGGTAGTGTCAATCTCTTTCATTTTCGCATTCTGTTATGTATGGGGCGGTATCACATTGTAGATTTAATTGCATTTCCTAAGAAGGAGGGAGCGCAAGAAGGGCTTCCCTGATCTGACCATTGAGCAGAGGCTTGAGATAATGAGCTGGAGTTAATTGAGAGTGGAGGGGGACAAAGCACTCCCTGGAAAAGGATTGGGGCTGGACAGAGATCTGGTGGCAGCCTGGTGAGTAAGGAAAGGCTGGTGAAGGGAGCAGGTAAACTGGAGCCAAAGGAATAGCAATTAGATGAGAGGAGGGTGGATATGTCAGTAGTAGCCTGAGAGAGCAAAACCTTGGAGGTTTATCTTTATACTCTGGTAACAGAAAGTCATCAGAAGACTCTGAGCAGAGGAGATGATCATATTTGCTCAGTGTTGAGTCTAGCTGCTTCATGGAAGAGAAATGAGAGGGAGCAGGTGGGGGGCGGGAGGGAGACGGATGGAGCTGCAGGCAGCTACTGTTACAGCCTGGTAGGGCAGCTCTGGGTCTGGAGACCAGAGACTTCTTTCTGTGGTGGTGGGGCTTGCGTGGGCCTGGAAGTCAGAGGGCCTCATCCCAGAGCCCCATGTCACCACAACTTTCAGACTTCTGGAGTATGTGATCTAGTCCTCAGAATCATAGGTACTTGATTATACTCCACCGTACTTGTGAGAAAAGTCCACTCACGGTTTTAGTGTGGGTCTGATTAATCGAGAAATCTATTTTATAATTTCTAGGCACTTGAGAAGGAGGTCATTAATTGGCTAACGCAGTTAAAGTGATGGGCTCCAGTGTCTTTTCTTCATTTATTAAAGCTGAGATGAAAGCTGGTTTTGCCTTTTTGTTAGTGAAATGAAAGCCCTGGACTACCAGCTCAGTATGCGTTGAGCACTCACAGGATATCCCGATGCAGCTGACATTTGCTCCAGCATAAAGGAAAGGGAGTGACAGAGTGTTGTGATAGAGGGAACTTCCTTGTATTCCAGTCAAAACTGTGATGTGGACTTGTAGGCCAAGGGTCATTATTATTAAGGATTTAGGATGACTTTTTGTCACTGTGGTTCATTGTGAGTATGAAATAGATAAATATGATACATTGACGTGTATATATAATACAGCCATGAAGGGATTGAATGGAAGATCTCTATGTGATTTTTTCTAGGGAGACCTCCAGAGATTAGAATAGCTATCTAAACAGTCATTAAAATGACAACCTAATCTAGAGAAATTAATTGAGTAAATTAAAAGGTAACATGCAAAAGTCTCTGTGGATGAGGATGTCTTGGATGTAGATGGAGGCTCTTTCTGAGTGTGGTAGGTATGTGTGCAAGTATGTGTGTGTTATTATCATGGAGTGGAGTTCATGATTTAGTCTTGTTGAACAGTTCACTGCCTCTCATCGGACCTTGGTTTCTGCATCTGCAAAATGAAGGAATTGGCCTTAGGTAATCCTTAAGGACTATCAAGCTCTAATGTCTGAGTCTTCCATTATTAATCAGCCACAGAAACATGCTCTCTAATGAGCCTTCTTTAACGATCTAATCCCTTACTTTCAAATTAGAAAATTAGGATGATTACAACACGAAATGCATGAGATTTTTGTAGATTTTTGTTTGTAGCCTGAGGAAACCTAGACAGTTCTTTTTTTTTCTTTTTTCTTAATTAGTTTTTGAAATGATTGTATGATTTAGTGGCTATACCTCAAATGCAATGATTGGGTTAATATTATTTATTGACTGTTAGTCAATAAAACTATCAGAGAATACTTAGGCCAATTCACACTCAGAAATATTTCCAAACTTTAAGACCATAGATTACATTGTGTTGTGTTTTTCAATCCATATAAATTGACATGATTAAAAGTAATAACATTTGAGTGTGATTACAGAGACCATCATAAACATTAATTAAGGAACAAATTGTGCTTTTGAGATCAATTTCTATTTATTTTCTTTGCAGATAAGAAACTTCTTTTAGGCATCTTTTCTTATCAATAAAGCAACTTAGGGTAGGCTTTAAATATTAGAAGCAACCCAATTAACAGGCCAGAGAGCCATTAGGCAGTGATTTCAGATGTAGCAAGATAAATAAAATGAGATCTGGAGATTAAAAAAAATAGGTTAGAGAGAAGCGTATCTGCCAACAGAAATTCTAAGTATTCACGTGAATAAAGATTTGATATTTTTCCTTTGAGATTGTCCTTCTAAAATACGGTAATTATGACATTTTCATCTGCATAGCACTTCCAAGGCAAACTCTAAGTGTCATTTAATTGTATTCAGATGATACCAAATGCTCGTGGGAGCTGTCAGCAAATTATTTCATTAATAACTTTGGACCCATTGGTTTGGGGCCTCAGAGCCTTTCTCCACTTGACTTTTGTGCAAATATGAAGTGATGTTTGTATCATTTTAAACAATCCTATGAAATTGAACCATAGGACATTGCCATTTTCATAATTCAAAAAAAAAAAAAGGCCCAATACTAGCAATTTCCTACAGTTCGGCTTAATAGTTGGCAGTTCCAAAATATTGAGATTAATAGTTTGTGCAATATATATTAAGAAATGCACAATAAGAAGCAATATGCAAGTTAGGTGAAATAGAAGAATGGCAGAAAGTGAGCTTTAAGTTCTTTTTTTTTAATTTTTTTAATTTTTTTTATTTAGTATTATTATTATTATTTTTTTTTTTTTTTTGACAGACAGAGATCACAAGTAGGCAGAGAGGCAGGCAGAGAGGGGAGGAAGCAGGCTTCCCGCTGAGCAGAGAGCCCTATGCGGGGCTCGAACCCAGAACTCCGGGATCATGACCTGAGCTGAAGGCAGAGGCTTTAACCCACTGAGCCACCCAGGCGCCCCGAGTTTTAAGTTCTTAAAGAGAACTATCCTCTTTCTTCACTGTTGAATTTGTTAAAAGCTATGGACCTTCGTAGATACCAGAACTTATACATAACGTGAGATACACAGGAAAAGGAGTTATAAAACCTAGAAGTCAAGGATTTCAGTTAGAACCTATACGTGTGGAGGTTCAAATACAGTTGTGTTAGCTTGCCCAGCCTACCATAACAAGGTTCTAGACTAAGTGGCTTAAACAACAGAAATTTATTTTCTCAGTGTGGGAGGCTACAAGTCCAAGATCAATGTGTTGGCAGGTTTGGTTTCTTCGGAGGCTTCTCACCGTGGCTTGCAGTTGGCTACCTTCTTGCTGTGACCTCACATGGCCCTTTCCTGTGTGTGCATGTCCCTGGTGTCTTTATGTATTCAGATTTTCTCCTCCTAGAAGGGCACCAGTCAGATTGAACTAGGACCCATCAATTTTACTTCTTTTAATCTGAGTTACCTCTTTTAAAGGCCTATCTCCAAATAAAGTCACATTTTCAGGGAGGCACAATTCAGCCCATAACAAGTGGTGTGCTGATAAGTTTTTAACAAACATCTCTCTGGGAAGAAAAAATCCTTACTTGTGTTATTTGCCATTTCTGTGGTGTAAATACTTCCACCATGACTAATTTCAATTTACCGATATGACTTCACTGAACATGGGCTTGGGACCAGATGTGTAATAGTACACCATTCCATAGCAGTTCCATCAGCCTTATGCAATAGATGTAAATAACCTCAAAACCATTGATAATGGTAAAATATAATAAAATTAGAGGTGAAGTTCTAGTCTTTTCTTTGAAAATATCATTTGGTTTTTTGCAAGGTAACTTTTTTTTTTAAACTAGTGATTTTGTTTAACAATCAGGTAGCAAAATTTCTGAAAATTTAACAAAAGGTTCTCAAGAGCCAACACAGACTAGCTCCAGCACACCACTGAGTCCCATCATTCTTAAGTAGAATTCTATCATGAGGGATGGAAAAGTAGGAACAGTTTTTTCTGAAATTATGAACGGAGAATCTATTGGACATGAATGATAGGATATGGGCAAAAGTAAGCAGTAAGAATCCAGGATGAATGAGAAGAGAAATGGAGTCTGGAGGGGAGAGCTGTTTAGATAAGGCAGTGAATTTGCAGAGCACCATGGGAAGAGGAAGCCCCAGGGTTAGTTGACCTGAATCTTCAGTTTGCCCAAGCAAATCATGTGATTTGAGACTGAGTCTCGGTTTCTACTCTCTAAAATATATCCCCTCTGTATGCTTTCTTAGGTGACTCTCAACTCTAAAATTCTGGGATCCTATCACTTATCACATAATTGACAAGTCCTTTTCATTTCTTTTTTTTTTTTTTTTAAGGGGAAAAGGTGGGGGCACCTGGGTGGCTCAGTGGGTTAAAGCCTCTGCTTTCGGCTCAGGTCATGATCCCGGGGTCCTGGGATTGAGCCCCGCATCGGGCTTTCTGCTCAGCGGGGAGCCTGCTTCCCTTCCTCTCTCTGCCTGCCTCTCTGCCTACTTGTGATCTCTGCCTGTCAAATAAACAAATAAAATCTTTCATAAATAAATAAATAAATAAATAAATAAACAAACAAATAAATAAATAAAGGGGAGAAGAGACAGAGGGAGAGTGAGAATCTTAAGCAGGTCCACGCCCAGTGGGGAGCCAGATGCACGTCTCAGTCTCACAACTCTGAGACCATGACCTGAGCTGAAATCAAAAGTTGGCTACTTAACTGACTGTGCCACCCAGGCACCCCAATTCCTTTTTGTTTCTATGTCTATACAAGCCAGAGACAGATAGGCATATATCTCTCTTACGTATGGTACAGTCACCCAGAAGATAAATTTCATATAAAGAAAAAACAGTTCTATTGTCTCATCGTTAGCAAGATTTTTAGCAAAAAGATTTCTTTTGAAACATTTTTTTTTCTTCCCTTATGACCCTGAGAGGCAAACATAAGTAACCCATTTAAACGTGCGTTGGGCTTCAAAGAACCAGTATGTGAACTACATCCAAAATGCAAGCAACCCCAGAGGAATTCTACTTTCAGTTCAGTAGTGAAGCCTCAGTTTATGGTTTATGTTTTGACTACATCATGGCAGCCTGTCCTCTTGCTGTCCTCTTGAAAAGTTTCTTTGTTTGTTTGTTGTTGTTTTAAAGAAATAGGGGTTTTGTGCACTTAAGGCCCTCTGGGGGAAAAAAATTGGTCTTCTTTGGCTCATGGATTTTTCAAATTTTTCTGCAAATATGCCATTGTCATTTCAAAATTATTGTGTAAGTTACTATGTATTGACTTGAAATAAAAACAAGCGCCTTTACCCTATGTTGGTCACCCTACCTCGCTCATTTTGTGATGTGATCATTATGTCAGTACTTCTGAAAACGTGTGCCTGGACAGACCCAGCATCACCTGGAAACTTGTTCCAATTGCAAACTCCCAGGCCCTCAGACCTGATAAACGAGAATGTCCAAGAGCAGACCCCAGCATTTGTGTTTTAATAAACTCTCGGGCTAACTCTGATGCAGATCAACTGAGGAGAGGTTGTGCTATAGAAAACTGCAGGGAGTCAGGCTTTCTCTCATTTGTGCCTCATATTTTTTGTCTTTTGAGGTCAGTAGTTCTTAAAGTGAGGTCCCTGAACTAGTAGTATCGTATCAGCATCACTTGGAAAACTGCTAGAATTGCAGCTTCCTGGACCTCACTTAGTCATCTTCCCCTGAGAATTTGGGAGATGGTGTTCAGCAAGAGGGAGAGTTACTGCCCAAGTGTAACTTAAAATGATGGACATGGGTAGCTCCACTGGCATTGGGGAGAGGAAGCCATGAGCCTGGTAAAAACGTATCTGTTGTGGAGATAGAGTGAATGTAGAAGGAGAAGGAGTGAGAAGTGCTTCTGTGGTTTCAAGTATGTTAGAGTAAAGGGGAGCTAGGAGAGAGGAAAGCTGGTCCAAGAGGAGAGCCTTTCATGGGGAAGTGGAAGGTTTGGCTGTCTCCCACCCACTTCCTGACATTACTGTCCCCCCTTCCACCTTACTCCCACCCCTTTTCCAGTTCTGGACTGTCACTGCCCCAGGTGAACCAAGACATATTATCCGCACCATCCTGGGGATGGGGTTATTTCTCATTCTCCACAGTAAATCCTAGGTAGTCACATCTGGGACACGGTTCTTGCTAAAATCCTGACTGCTGGGTAGAGAAGTCCCATTTGCCTTTCCTTCAGCACCTGTTTTAATGAGATGGAACTGGTTTGTTGCTCAGGGTCTATACTTAGAAAGAGGGCATTTTGCGGAAGAAGAGTACCTTGGAGAAGACCTGCTCACCATCTGGAAGCTGAGTCTGAACTGCAGCCCTTCTGTCCCCCAGGATTTTTCTCACTAATATCCTTCCAACTCTCATAAAACCATAGGTCACTGTTGAGGAACCCAAGAGTCAAATGACTGATACATTTCCTCCTCTTAGAAAGCAGAAACCCCTACTGTCGCCCCCACCCCCACACTACAAAAAAGTGAATTCCAAGGATAAGAAATAAATTAAAAGAATTGGTCTTGAGTTTGGCCCAACTCTGATTTGCATAACTGCTTCAAAACTAGTGACCTGGGAATAAATTCCAAGTGGAAAGTATTGCCAGGTTCTGTTTATAGATAAATGGCCCACGGGAGCCTTTTTCTTGGTCTTCACTGATGAGCCTTCTTAGCTTTTTAAAATGTGTGGCCAGTGGGGAGTTTCCTTTTCTCCATGTGATTCTGACCCATTTCTCAACCACTTCACCAACACCCCGAAGCACCATTTAGCACTCCAGGATACCTTGTGTATTAAAGATAATCCTTCGAGAGATCTGGGTCCATAAACCAGTGAATAAGTCACGTGTGGCCCAGCAGTGCTGCTTTTCATCTCAGGAATGTGCAATAAGGGTCAGGCTACTATTTCATCCAAATGGGAAAAGGAAATTAACATGGTACAGACTAGAAGGCAGAAATCCTTTTGTTGCATTTAGCTGCGGTAGAACACGAGGTCTGAGAAATCCTACCAGAGTGAAAATATCTGCTTGATGATGTATGAGGCAGGGCTACTGAATTTGGGGACGCATGGAATATGGTGTCAGCCAAGACAGATCACATCCTTTAGTTGTAGTGCAGTTGGAAAGCCCTTTATTCCTCTGAGAGACAGATATCTCATGCCATCAAATTGAGCTTTCAGTACTAAGAATGGAGTCATGCAGGGTGATCAAGTAGATTGTATTGCTGGTCAATACCTTTTCTATTATTATGTTACTGGAAAATAATTATTATCTTCTGCTCGAGCCTGTGTGAGATTGAAAAAGATCAAGGAGAGGAAAAATATTGCATTGTTTAACTTTTTTTTTTTTTTTTAAATTCAGCCAGCAATGCGAGGTGAAGATTGCTCTGTATTTTTAAAATCATTGCCCTGGAGTAATTTCTTGTGCCTTTTACTATGGTCATTAAGCTAGGTTGGGAATGTGATACTGAATTTTATAATTAAGGAGAGAGTATTGGACTTACCAATATTTAACTCCATATCCTTCCATAGATTTTGTTTTGGTTAAAAACTTGATATAATCACAATAATGTCAAAGCCATTTAACAAAATTGAGTGAGAAAAAAAAAATGTTTGTAGTATTATTACATTATCTCATGCCTCCTCCTGATAACTACTAAATAAATTTGGTCTAGAGAAGTTCAGCTGTTTTCACTTGGAGAACCTGAGGGAACATTCAATATTTTGTCACATAACTCTGAGGGAGGCCTGCAGCTTTCTGGAAAAGCTGTAGAGAACATCAGGCCCTTTTAAGGACTTGGTTTTTACTTGTATCATGTTCTGGAGGCCTCTTGAAATGATTAAACGTGTCTACATCCTTTTTGAATCTTAAATGTGTGTTCTTCAAGAGTCAGGGGCCCTGGAGTATTTTCTTCTCATTTGTCAAGTGCATTTTAGATATTCCAATATTGGTTAACTTTCAACAAAACAAAAAGACCCTCTCTTCCTCCCTTTCAACAGGGATATGCAACAGAAAATCTGTCTGAACACTCTCATCCCAAGATCTTTATCTTGGAGGCTTTTTCCCAGTCACCTTCTCTCCTAGGAATATGGAAACTTTGTTCTGATCAGCAAGATAAGGGTTCTTGATTTAGCACTATGAGCATTTTGGGCAGAGTCATCTTTGCTGTGAAGGGCTGTCTGGTGCCTTATACCATCTGTAACCAAGGCCTCTACTCATGGGCGGCAGACAGCACTTATTCCCACCAAGTTGGGACAACCAAAATGTGCCCAGACGTTGTCCGATGGGTGCCAGGGGTACCATTGCTTCCCCCCTCCTCCCTTCACATTGAGAACCACAGACTAGTGTGGTGCCACTTTCCATGCACATGCACACATGCACGTGTACATCAGTTCTCACACTATAAAGCTGTTAGCGACAGAAACACATGGGGCAGGCCATGAGCAAGTTTAGTTGTCCTCTTCCTTACCCATGAACTCTTCCTACAGATTCCCAGGGGAAGAGGGCTAATTGTTTTAAGGAAAAGATGGGTTTTAAACTTCACCACCCTCCTGGAAAGTACAGATGTTTTGAGGATACCCGGAGTAGGGAGAAGAAAACATTGCAAAGAGAATGCAGTGAAAACTGGTTAAGTTCATTGGTGTTCTCCTACTCTGTTGAACTCTAACTTCCTCTTAACCAATGGTCTGCCACCTCCCGCTCCTATGTAGAAGCACATGAGGGTAGTGATGGGAAAGAGAACTCTCTGTGGACAGACCCGTTTCCATTGGCCACACCTGAGAATATCAAGCCTCTTGTCTTACCATGGTCTGAAGAACAACTAAAAAGGGTAGTTGTAAATAATTCCATATCTTTATATACTTTTCTAAACTCTTAATGCATTTTTAGGGGATTGTTAATGCTCAAAAAGTAAAAACAAAAACAGCCCAAGTATGGCCTAAGTAGAATCAACAGCAAGAAAAATACAATAAGAAAATTAATAAATTTGACTTTCCTTAACATGCTGCTGTTAAGTTAGTACCTTATTATTCCTGGGATGTCTTGTCCTGATTAAAGCCTTTAGAAGAATTTTTTTGCCCCTAAATATCCACACCCATTGTATTAACTCTATAACCAAGGCAGAGTGTCAATTAAGTTAAAAATATTTGCCTTTTCCCAAAAAGCTATGAATAGGGCCGTTCTTCACAAATGTACTAATTGTTTTTCTCGCTGTTAACACCAGCCAGTGTTGGCAACAATAGCATTGAGATTGCATTGTAAAAGACATCCGCAAACAGGGAACTGTCTTATTTATCTTAATTAACCTATAGTTGGCATAATGGAGCCTGCCTTTCCACACCTTCCACTTACCTAAGGCAAGAATGGTAAAACAAAGACAGTAAAAGCTAATGTCCCTATGGGCTATGATAATTAGCAACAACACTTTTTTTCTCAAAGCCAGTTCCAGTCATTAGTTGAAGTGCTACATAAATGCTAAGTATCCCTTGTTGGTTTGTAAAGTTAATCCCATCCCAGGATGAGACTGGTTTATTGATTACGTGGATCTGAAGAGCAGCAGAGGGGAGAACTTAAGGCACTGTTGCATATTCAAAAGCAAGGTTACCTTTAAACAACATTGAGCAGCCATTATTCCCCTATCAGATGGGCAGAGATAGAAAAGTTTGATTCTACATAACTTTGGTCAGGGTGGAAGTATAAACTGATAGGACATAGATGGCTGGGGTTTCAGCGGAACTGCGCACCACCCCCTGCTTTGTTCTAGCAACTTGACTTCTAAGAATTTATCCTACAGATCTCATAGAAGTTCACAAAGATGTAATTCAAGGATATGTTATGGTGGCGGTTGTTGTTTTTTGTTTTGTTTTGTTTTTTTTTTTTTTTTTTTTACAATGCTAGGAAAGAAAACAACTCAGTTGTCCATTGTAAAAGAATATATTACCTTATGCAATGGATACAGTATTTTGTAACCCACAAGCACTCAATGAATCCTGTCAAGTTGAATTGAAAAGTCACTCATCACATCATTATTCCTTCTACTCCTTTACTCAATTATTTTTCTTGTTTGTTTATTTATGTATTTATGTATGTATTTATTTATTTAGAGAGTGCACGTGCACGGGTGAGAAGCAGAGGAAAGGCAGAGGGAGAGGGAGAGAATCTTAAGCAGACTCCATGCTCAGTGTGGAGGCTGACGTGAGGCTCAATCTCACAACCATAAGATCATGACCAGAGCCAAAATCAGGAGTCGGACCCTTAACTGATGGAGTCACCCAGGCTCCCTTCATGTACTCACTTAATAAATGTGTTTTGGTTGACAGGCATTCACTTGAGGTTTGCTATTAATAAAATTAGCCCTATTGTTTTCAAAACCATGGGAGAGTTTGATGATACAGATCAATCAATGCTTCTATTTTATTGATATTTATTGAGCAGGTACTATGATATTTATTTAGCAGATACTAAGGCTCTGGAGCCTTAAGGGTTAAAAGAGTCCTGGCCCCCTCAGAATTCACAAGCATTGTAGGGGAGACAACACAGCCATCACTTCACTGTTGTAAAAGAGAATTCAACAGGGTTGAGTCAGGAAAGCAGAGCCCACAGTGCATCTAGGATAAGGGATTTATCCTCAGAATTAGATCTTCATTGTAGGAGGAGCTGGAAGCAAATGTCTGAAGCGGGGAAAAGTGGTCAGTTGGAGAAGTCACGGACACAAAAGCAGGTCCAGTTTTCAAAATGGGACTGCCAAAGGAAGTGCATAGGAGGACTTAGGGATGCTGTCTCTCTGCAGCTACTGGTCTGTTGATCCACTACCAAGCATCAGTGAGGAGGCTTGGAACTCTGCCAGACTCCCAGCTGAACAGTCCAGGAGAGCTAGAGGTAGACCTGGAGGAGAGCAAGGATGAACCAGGACTGCAGCTAAATATAAGGCCTTCAGCAAGTGACAACCACTGCTTCACTTCTGCCTCCCAGCTCTCAGGCACTTTACTCTTGATCAACTATAACTTGAACCCATGCAGAGAGGAAGGTTCTGGGAAGAAAATCTCAGCTTAGCTCATCTGGCTCAATACAAAAAGCTACAATAAATATGTGTCAGCTTAAGCTTCTATCTCATGTTCCTGGAAAGCTTAGATTCAAGAAAAGTGCATGGATGTTCTTCCAGACCTCACCTTCCAAGGAAGTCAAGAGTAGAACATTTAAATGTTGGTGAAATCTGTGTCTCCAGGTAACTGATGGTTAAGATCATCAAGTTGTACTAAGGCTGAGAGATGTCGGGCTCTGGAAGAACTTGGGTTGCCCTGAGAGTGTTTTTGAGCCTCTGCTCACATGTTCACAGTGGGGACAAAGGATGAATGCTTGGCTCTATCTCACATCTGTATGCAGGAGGACCAGAATGTTCTGGTTTGGAGGGTATGGTGCGACATGGCTTAAAAATACAGTGTTTCACTTAGTAACAAAATAAATGCTTGGCTGGTTGTGGGTAGATGAAAAAGTGTGTGGACAGTGGTTCCCTGAGGCTGAGAAAGACGGCTGCAAGTTTTTGTTTAATGTCACAAAATTACATGCTCAAAGAGCAAAGCCTCACCAAAAAAGTTTTAGTGTTTTGTTTGAATGGCTAGAGGAAGATATTCTACCTTAACTCCAGTGCGAATATCTGCCATCTTCCATGTCAGGTACAAAAAAGTCCTTCCCTTTCCTTCTTCCACTCGGTTTTTCCCAGCTAGACTAAAGTCATTAAAAAAAAAAACAAAAAAACAAAACTCTGTAATTTGTTGTTGGCTCACAGGGAGATGGTAACATTTGTAATAAGTTGCCAGCATTTAAAAATGGGAGAGTGTGCATAAGTATCTTGATCTCCAGTGTCTTTTGAAATCTGGGACCCCTGGAAATGCTGGTCTGTCATTCCCATATGACAATTGTGGCTTGGGCTCGGGGGCTTCTTCTCCCTGTAGGTAGAGTGCCCTCCTGATTGCCATAGCCGCCACTGGTTTGAATTGCCCCATAATGCAAATCCTTTGCCATTTATCATCTCATGTGTCCTGTGCTGCTTGTAAGTAAATAAATCTTGATGAGTGACTATGATAAAGCTGCTTCAGCTTCTGTAATTCTTAGAGTGTACCAGGCACTGGACTAAGTGCCTCAACATTTTATTTTTTTCTGATTTTTCTCACCCTTTCAGGGTTGCTGTTACTTCTATCTTATGGATGAAAAACTAAAATTAAGGGCCTTCCTTGAGTTCAAGGAAGAATACAGCCAACATTTAGGGCACAGGAAAATGGTCTGACTCGAGAGCCCAGGTTCGTGAGTAGGGTCAGCAGATTTTTTTTTTTTTCCTGTAAAGGGCAAGACAGGACATCATTCAGTTTTAGCTTTGTGTGCCCTGTAGTCTCTGTTGGAACCTCTCAGCTCCGCCTTTGTAATGCGACAGTAGGTGCAGACAGTAGGTACAGGAAAGCAGGGCGGCTTCTTGACGAAATCAGGGAAGGGGCTGGGTGTGACTTGGAGACCAGATTGTCTACCCCCAGGACCTATGAGTGAACACAACTAGCCAGGGTGGTTCTACACGGAGGGCAGTGGATGTTGCCGCGTGGTCCTGCACATGACCCTCGGTAGTAGGTGCGACCCTATGAAATTACTGCTGGCAGATCCTAGAGATTTCATGTAGCGCCAGTGCCGTGCCAATCTGCAGATGAAATTGACTCATGTTTGCTTTGAACTCTTTATTACTTACGGTTCCAAATTCGAGTTGTTTCTGGCTCCGTTTGTTTTTCAAACACGTGAAATCCTAACCACAGGGGCCACAGGAAAGGCATGAATACCAAAGCCTACTGAGAAACCAGGACAGCCTCCTGGTGGCAGCTGCCTGGGCTAGGCGCCTTGAGCTACCTCTACCTTACAGAGGGCTGAGCCTCAGCAGTGTTAAGGGGCATGTACAAACACACCACTTGTCCATAAGGTGGGATTTGCAATTGCATGCTTTGGGCCCCCCCCACCTCAAGCTGGCTTTATTCTTCATGTCAATATCTGCTGTGCCTTTTCTGAACCTACCATTATGAAGCATATTCCTGGAAAAGGTAGACACACAGTTTATCTTTTCTTCTAAATATGAAATCCTTCAACATTATTTATTGGGGGCCTAATGCATGCTGGGCACTGGGAATGTGATGTTGAATAAGGTAGAAACACAGGCCTGAAGAGGACATCTCAGTGGAGAAGAGAGATAGCAAATGTCTCTAAATGACATAAGTCCCCAGCTTGCCATCTGGATCTCCAGCTCTGTGCTCACACCATTCCCCAAGTATGGTGCCAATAGCATGAACTGCCCTTGTGGGTGAGACTGCTCTGGAGAGCAGTATGGTTGCTCTGATATCAAAAAGGTATCACTACATGCCACGCAGCCAACTGAATCCCGAGCATGCTTGTTTGTGTTGAGGGTGGGGTACGGGGATCTGGCCAGATTCTTTGCTGTCTTGTCCAAGAGCTACATTCTTTTGTCTTATAAACTGAGTATTGTCTTCTAACCTCTGGTACTTTTCAGGTCATATATGAGTTGGGCGCTGCGAGGATAGGGATTTACCAAAGTGTGTGTGTGTCATGGTTTTATTTCCCCCCTTTTAAGATTACCGCTGCCTTTAAAAGAGTCAAGAACTCAAACTTGCATGAACTCTTCAACACCTCTCCAAATTCAACAAAACTGACATTTATAGCTTCGTTGAAGCGGAGACATGGCATTTGGCTTCAGATTGTTTGGACTGTAGAGTGTCAGTATAAATAGCTTTGATTGACTTTTGTATCGTGCACATCTGGAAGCAATCTATGGCATTCCAGCTAGATTAAAGACCGTTTTAAAGGAATTTCTTTTTTTTTTTCTTTTTCTTTTTCTTTCTTTCTTTCTTTCTTTCTTTTTTTTTTTTTCTGTTGGCCATGGTGAATAAAGTTTCAAAGAAGGTTTAGCTGCTGTTCTTAACGTAGACTCTGGTGAAGTCAAATTCAGGGCAAATGCTGGGTGGGGGAAAAAGGGAGGAGGGAGGTTTGTTTTGCCAAAAGAGCTAAACACAGAAGTGACTTTTCCTCGATTGTTTTGTTCACACTGAAATGAGAGATAAAACATCAGACACCAGGAAGCTGCTATCACTACACAGAAACCATGAACTAAGTCATTTTTAAAGAGAAGAATGGATTGACCTAAGAGAGGTGAAAATAGCTAAGTATGTGTCACTTGGCTCAACAATGAGAAGGGCTGGGAAGAAGCATGAACACAGACTTTCATTTATGGAAAATGTACTGGGTGTTCATTTAGCAAGGTCTTACCAGACACCTTCTTCTTGCACCCACTGTGGTCTAGGTGACAGGGTAGGAACGAGGGGAGATAAAGACAAACTTGCTCCACTCGTGGGACTTCTGCTCCAGCAAAGCAGACAGACCCGACTGACCTAGCACCTTCCCCATACATTATTTAATTACCTTTGTGATGAAATGATGGAGAAGTACGGGTGTCCTGAGTACCTGTGGGCATAACTTACAGGGCTTGGGAAGTCTTCCTGAAAAGACTTGAAGTTGGACACAAGACAGGAAAGGGTAGTACTCAACTGGAAAAGCAAGTCAAAGGAGAGAAAAAGAATCACTTTCTGGGGGGAGTGGTTGGATTTTGATTTTTTAACCCCTTGGTTGCAAGGAGCAACCCAGTGAAGTATCTTCCTCATTGAGACATGGGAAACATGAGGCTCAAATTGATTCTCCCCTCTTCAGTTTCTTTCCACTTATGAACTGTCGTCCTCACTGAACACCAGAACCTTCCTTAGCAGCCATTTAATCCCTCAGCCCTGGTGGTCCACATGTAGGAAGGCAAGTCACATTACATCTCTGGCCCTCAGTTTCTCCATTTTGGTGAAGAGGGGGTTTGACAGATGCTCTGGGAGTTGAAGGCAAGGCATCCACATAAAAAGTGAAGTAGCGTGTAACATGGATAACAGATGCAGATGGAAACCGTGCTGTTGACAGCATTTAAAGAAGGAAACTCTCAGATGAAGACCCTGGGAGGAACAGTAAAATTCTTGGAGGAGTGAGAATGTACCCTCAAGTTTCTCTTAGATAAGAAAATGAAATATCCATGATTAAATCCGACTCCTAAGCTTGGAGAGCCCGACCCCCACGCATTGTTAGAGCCATAATATATAGGTCATTGTGGTCCTTCTTTTTCTTTTTGTTGCTGAAGGAAAGTGATAAAGTGTGCCAAGAAAGTGGCAAATTGCCCTAAAAATCACATAAAAGTGCAATTTAGCGCACACAGTTCTGCTGAAGAAAACCACCTTTGTTTCATTATTAGCTTCCCAGGGATTTCTTTCCTTGGTTGGCATTTAAGTGTGGAAACGTGTCCTTTTTTTCTTAACATAATGAGACAGTTCTTGTGTTTTAAGAACAATAGAAAAAAGCATGAAGAGTGATCGATACATTACCTGAGATTTATTAACTACCAACTAGAGCCTTATTGCCAACCTTTGGGTATGATTTGGAAAGACAAGGAGGCACAAACCTCTGTTGTTTTAAGTAAAAATAGAAAGAAATCTAATCTCTGAGACCATAGGATGAAAAATGTTCTATTAGAGATTTGCTTTGCCTTTTCTCCCCCCTAATTCAGGTTCAGGCTTTGACCTATAGACAAAGGAGCAGTTACTTTGCTTAAAAGGTTTTGAACTAACAGGAAGGTAAATGCTGAAGTTATTTGTTGACCTCATTTCTGGCACTATTTTCCCAGCTTCTGTTTCGGTCCTCTTCCCACTTGTCTGTACAGGCTTGACAAAAATACATCAAAATAAAGCTGCGCTAATGTGATCCCGTATCCTATTTCGTGCACTCTGCATTTGATTAGGGGCGAGCATGAGACAAAGCTGGGGTGAGGCGGGGGATGGCGGGGAGTGAGGAACTAGGAGTGTGGAGTCTCATTGTAGTAGCAGGAGGTGGTGGGAGTTGAGGCCAGACCTCAATGGCATGTGGGCTATGAATTAAGACAGTGGTACAGCATATTAGTAAAGCATTTCTATTCTGTTGATGAAAACTAGGTGGTTCTGTATAAGCCCAGTCAGAGGAAGTCTATAATTCAAATGACGTGTTCCCTAATCTATGAATGTTTTAGTTCAACAAATACTAAGTGCCTCCACTGTGGCCAGAATTAACTCAGGTGAGGGAGACATGGTGGTGCAGAGTCAGATAGGATCTGGAGCTCACGTTCTAGGTGGCCATGGACGTTCAACCACTAAGCACGTGGATTACGTTGGTATAATTGGTTTATGCATTACAGAGAGTCACAGGAAGCTAAGAAACCATTTGGGGATGAAAGTTAGCACCTAGAGAGGTTAATGAGCTATTTTCTTTGCTTCCTTCATTATGGATGGTTCATCTGAAGGTAGAACTTGGGTACAGTCTATGATTTTTGGCTTCTAGAGTCTTGCCTCTATTAATAAATTTCCCAGTCTGAAGAAGTGTTAAGTATGGATGTTGGGATGTCCTTGGAGAGAAGTGGGGAAAGGAGCATCACTGCTGACTTTTTGCAGAAAGGTAGATGTGGCTGCTAGGCAATGTGATTATATACCATTTTCAGCTGGATGGAAGAGAAAACAGTTTTGCAGATTAGAATAGAAAATGGAGAAGCAACCTCTCACAGAACGGTTTTCCTCGGCTTAGAAAGGAGAAAGAGATGTTAACTGGAGAAAGTCCGCTTAATGGTGACATTCTCCTGATGTCCTGAAGGTGAGCCCTGCTGGCCAGACTAGGGGCATTTATGGTAATATGGGTGATGTGCACGTTTTTATTTTTTGGTCTGAAATATGGAGACAGTGAAAAAAAATTCTGAGACAAGCCGAAGTAGAGAACAAAGTGGAGCTCTTTGGGGAGCAAATTATTTAGTTTGGATGTTTCTGTGGTGATGGAATTGAGGCAGGATATTCAGTTCTCTGCATGGCCTTTTTCATATGGTCAGTGGAGTTACCATTCTTTCAAGAGCCTTGCATCAGATTTGGGTTATGGTGAAACCAATGGAAATGTTTTGTGGTTCGTAGGATGGAATCCATTACTGTGGTTTCTTTTACATCATGCCCGGCCATATGAGCTCAGTGGGTCATTGGCATGTTAGAATTCGCAATAAGTTTGTAGAGCCCTTTGATGTTACAAAGCATTTTTCCTGGCCATTGTCTCCCTAGATGGTTACAACAGTCTTAGAAGTCAGACGGGCTGTGGGTCTAAAGTGTGTGTAGTGTCCTATAAACCTGGATTGGCTTCAAACACAGCTCATCCACTGGAATGTGAGCTCCTGGAGGGCAGGAAATTTTGGCTGTTTGGTTCATGCTGTACCATCAGCACAGCCAGAACAGTGTGGGGCATAGAATCAGAATTCAACAAGTATCTGCTGAATTTACTGAATAATTATAATTTTAATATGAATTTTACTTGCTCCTTAGAAGTTAAAAAAAAAAAAAAGGATGGAGGTGGTGGGGAGTGAGATTATCTGATCATTTGTATTGTTCAGTGTTTAATAACAAAAATGATCTGGGGATATTCAAATTTGAGATTGATTTCTGGCTATTCATTAATTGTTGCCAGGGCCTAAGAGATGACATTACCTGGTGCTAAATTCCCTACCCGTAAAATGAAATGTCTCTTCCAGTTCTAGCATTCTATGCTAGATTAATTTTTCTACATTTCGGTATATTTTCTCCATAAGTTTTTTCCAAGATTGCCATTGAGCATTTAAATAGTAAAATCTTTAGACACCATTATAAAGAGGTTGCATTTGAAAAGTTTCCAGAGCAAGGTTCATGGATCTGGCTCTCAAATACATATTCTGTTCTCTGCCCCCCAGCCAAAATAACACGCTTGATACCCTTAAAGTCAGTGAGGGGGTTGGTGAGGGTGGTAAAGACAGAGAACTTAGCTGAGAGGGAGGACAGATGACAAAATTAAAGGTCTTGACCTTGTCCTCCTACAAAATGTAGAAAATCAAAATTTATGGTCTGACACATGGCTCTCTGGCTATAGATTTTTTTTTTTTTAAATCCCTGCTATTCTCCTCCACTCTGATGTCCTCTTTTAGATTGTGGAGTTCTTTAGGTCAGAGATTGTGCCTTATACATTTATTTGCCCATCCCCAACCCCCAGTTAGTATGAAATAGTAGGTACATATCTATTGAACAAATAAATGTGTAAGTAGTTGAGAGTGGAATGAGAATTGCTGCAGAAATGCAAGAATTCATGAATAAAGGTGTTAAGTAGAGGTGAAAACACAGCATTCAAGGAACAGAGTAAAGCAAAACAGTGAAAAGCTTAGATTGTTTGAATTGATTGTGCAGTTAAAGACTGAAATGTACAAAGCAGCTGTCCCCAAGTGCAGGGCATATAAAGTCAGTGACTGAAGCCCACCTTGCCAACCTCTCCCACACCTAGTGTAATAACATCAGCAGTAAAAAGGATTGTCATAGAGCAGAGGGCACATTATCATTTCAGAGGGAAGCTGAGTACCACTATGATCCTGTTGATTGATGCTGATATGGAAATATTGTTAGAGCTACCCATTCTTCAGAAACAAAACAGAACAAAACACCCAACTAGATAATGTGGCTGGTTATGCAAACTTTCTCATTTAAGCTTTGCCAGTAATTTCTAATAATTTAAAAACATTGCATGGCTCTCACAGACCATCCTCATTGACCAACAGATGTACTAACAGAGAGAGGATAGTATGATATTTATTGAAGGCATCGGAATGTAGATTAAGTTCACAGATTGTCCAGACTAAAATTAAGTAACTCCTGTCTCATTCATATGTTCTAGAATGGTGTCTTGTTTTTTAACACCCAGTAGTTTTTGGTGCTATAGTCCTTTGGTTTGCAGAATGACTTATTGTCTGTCCTTGACTCTCCCTGTGGCTGGTCTACCCAGCACTTCCATACTGAGGTGCTGCTCAGTGCATAGACTAGAGAAATGACATTACATTAACATCCAGACTTCTTATAGGATGGGACAGCTTGATATGGAAATGATACTTTGGAGAACTCTGGTTTGTGCCACTTGACAGGCACTGGATAACACTTTTGCAACACTGTAATATACTGTATGATTGGTTATGTGAATGTCCATCACCCCCAGAATATGAGCTCCAAGATCATAGCTGTCTCCCTCGCTACCATGTCCCCATTATCTATCCGATCCCTTTTTCTCAGTCCTGACTTGAAGTGTTGTGGCTGTGGATAAGCACAGTTTTGGATGTCCCTCTTTTAATACCTGTCTTCACAGATGACAGTATTCACAACACAAGACCAGTGCTGTGATCTGGATATGCCTGCATCATATAATGAATGAAGACAGGAAAGTGGACTTCAGAAGCCACTGTGGTAAGCTGAAGCTTCCACATTCTCTTCCTAGAGCCTGAACATTTTCTTTTGTCCTTTTTTAATGTCCTTAACTCACCAAAACCCTGTTTTGACAAATACTCGAACATTATTTGAATCCATTTCTTTCTTTAATGTTGAATTCACAAGCTGTATTTCTATGACATAATTATTTAGCAGTCACATAAAATGTGTATCTGGTCATTCTTAACAGGCTCATTTATACATGGGCCACATAAAATTTGCATTCTTACACCAGCGACTCATTTATTAATGGTAATAAATACACCCGGCAACAGGCCAAGCACACTTCAGAGGCTTGTAATCTGAGAATGGTCAGAGTAGATGTAAAACGTAATGTGTTTTTTTTAAATTACATTTAAACAAAAAAAAAAAAAAAAAAAAAAAACACTTTCAACAGGACTTGGAAGCGAATCAAAATTTTAAAAATAAGAAAAAAAAAAGAAAAAGAAATTTGAAGTGATGTATTAATAGATGCAAAAGAGGGTCTTTCTCCAGAAAGAAAGCTTATTCCTAATAGGAAATTCAGGGTGAGGGAAGGAAAAGTAAGCATTACAGGCTTTTTCTTTCTAAAACAAAACCCACTTATAATTACATCAATATGATTCCCATCTGAATAGCCTATTAAACCTTGTAACTAAAGGCAGCCTTGACCATTTTATGACCACTCGGTATGCTCCCTGAGATGCAAAAAGGTTCGCCCATGGGTCAGAAAAGTATGGGGAATCTTGAGGCCAAGGTAAGAGGTTAGACATGTGCAATAAAAGACCATCATTTCATGAATATTGGTGAGAATTAATAGCACTTTATTTTGTGGCTCACTGAGGAAACGTGTGGTTGACGCTACTCAGGAGGACTTCTCGGTGGTTTTAATGGAAACCATGTGTGTGTGTGAGGACGGGGAGCGAAAGCCCTCCCCACTGGGGAGCTGATGCTCTGCAGGCCTCTCAGGCTCTCCCATTTCTTGCTTGCCTTTTTTTTTTTTTTTTAATTTGAAGTTTCAGTCCAGTGCAATTTTTTCAAGTACCTGAAAAGATCAACAAAAGATAAACAAGTTCAGGGAAGAAATTCAAACAACAAAATCTTTTAAACAAAGTCAATCTTTAAGAGACTCTTCTGTCTTCTTTGACCAAACTTTTATTTAACACCTCACAGCCCTCCCTACACCCTCAAGGACTAATAACATTTGTGTTCTCACTCATAAGTGACGTTTGAAAACAAATTGAGAGCTTTGCGCAGTGGCAGTATCATAGCCAATGAGGTTTATCTGAAGCACAATTCTTGCTAATTAAAAAAAATTGAGCTCTAAGAACCACTACAGAACAGGAGTTGCCAGGGGGTGGGGGGGGTGGAAGCAGGGAAATGTTCGTCAAAGGGTCTGGACTTCCAGTTACAAAACGAGTAAGTTCTGGGGGTCTAATGTACAGCATGGTGACTGTAGTGAATTTTCTGTTGTATACTCGAATTTTCTAAAAGGTAGGTCTTGAGACTTGGCACCACACACACACGCACACACACACACAGATAAACACACGCATGTACGTGTGCACACACACACAAATGGTAAATCTGTGAAGTAATGCAGTAGCTTGCTGATGGTGATCATTTTACAATGTATGCACATATTAAATCATTAGGTTCTACATCTTTAAAAAATCACATTGTGTACAACCTAAATATTTGTAAATTTTGTCAGTCCTACCTCAATAAAGTTAGGGGGAGAAAGGTATACCAAGGATGAGTGACAGTTGAAATTTTAGATGTTGGTATAATTCTCACAATATCTTATTCTCAAATTGGGCAAAACTTGAGAACTTGGACTTGTGTCAAATTTTGTCAATAGAAGGCCAGAACTATGACTCAGTCTGCCCACTGTTGTATCCTCAGTGTCCAGTGCTCTACCCTTCATTAATACATAGTAGACTAAAGGATGGAAGGGTGGGATGGAGGCAGCAAGGCTATTTTTATAGATTCTAAAGTTCAAATAATCCTTGAGTACTTGCTTATCAGGCCTTACTCTAGTAATCAGAGCCTCAAACTGATGCAGCAAGGTTCCCTGTGCTAGGACTCGTAGCATGTGTGGCCAGCCTGTCCCTGGCTTGTAATGAACACTCAAATGGGGACATGAATGAACTGTGTCTCCAGTTGCTTGTAAATAGTGCCTGGAAAATAGTAGGTACTCAGCTTTTTGTAGATTAAATGAACAGTAAATTGAACTCAGTGTCTTTCTAATGTTCCTGAAATAGCCTACAACTTTTAAACTTCTTTCTAGTAACAGTGGGATTTGCAGGAAGCAATAGTCAACCAACTGTATAAGGCCAGTCCTTAGGCAGCAGTCCTACCACTCTTGGTCTCCATTATTTTCAGTGAATGCCCCATTTGCCTCCAGCAGTCTGTAGCTTGAGGTGGAGTCAGAACAGTTCTGTTCTAATTGGAGGACTGGACTCTAGCCAATGGCTTCTGAAGGACAAAGTCCCCAAATCTGTATGGTCTAGTTTGGTGGTACCAAGAGGTCTGAGAAGAGGAAAGATGCCAGGTGTTTCTCGGAAATCAGTGGTCTAAGAGCGTGGGTAAGCATGGGTCAAGTGCATCACTGCAAAAGCAACTTTCCTTGCTCTTTGATGGTGAAAGAAGAGTCTTAAATTTCTAAGCTGGAGAGAGATTTTGTCATTCACAGATGTGTCCCTGAGTTTCCTGGCTTCATGCTCCAGTACTTCTCTGCCCAAATTCACAAAGTCAAGAAAGATCAGGGGGTCCAAGATGGGGCATGGGGATGTTGATCAGGAGGCCCTTCCGGGAGAGAAGGTGAGGTACCTGTTGTTTTCTGAGAGATTTAAGTTAATGGACAGCCTGTTGTCTCCCTTCCAGACATTCAAAGCCAGAGCCACCTCCCTCTGGGGGAGGGTACTCTTTCTGTGTGTTCATTGTTTGGGGCCATTTGTGTTTAACTCTCAAAATGACTTTGGTGTTGCTGCTGTTACAGTGTATGCTTTGGTGTATATACCGAAGAACCAAAACGATCAGACTTGACTGAGTTGTTTTCCAGATTTATTTATTTATTTCCTAACACCTATGAAACTTGTATAAAATGTGTGTTGTGAATATTTGGGATATAAAATTCATTGTCATGGACTCAAATCAATAATTACTTCAGTAAATGACAAGCACATTACTCGGCTCAACTGCACTAAGTGAAACTTCAGTTCTTTAGGTTCAATATTACTCTAAATAGAATTTAATGTGGCTTTTTTCTTAAAATGTTTTAGTGAAATGGAACTATAAAGGACAGTTCTAAATACAGTTGAGTTATAAACATGACTTAGCATTTTATTATACATTGGAAAATGGCATGATCAGATTTAGTATCGATTAGACGGAGCCAGTCAATAGCTTGGATAAATATGCATTTCTTTTTATTAGAAATCTATCATATCCAGGGCATAGGCCAACATGTTGGCTTTGTAAATCATGTAGTCTGCCCAACCCTTTAGACTGCAGACCAGAAAGAGACTTTCATAAATGCACCATTCCAGGGACCAGATGAGAAATTACGGGAAGCAGAGGGTCAGGAAAGTCATGGAGAGAAGACTATTGTGTCTATTGGTTCTGAGCATCCCCTGGAAAATATCCTGGGGCTTGTGTGACTTTCCTCCATATTCCTTTTTAAAAGGGAGGAAAGAATCAATATAGGCAGTCTCCTAATCTATTCCATAAATTAATAGAGACTGAACAACTACAAGTTAATTGTAGGGCAATTCTAGAACATAGTGGAGACTTTGGTATTCCAGAAGACAGCATTCTCCAAAACGGTATATGCTAGGCTTCCACTCAGATATGGGAAAATATCATCTCTCTGGGCACTGAGGTTTTATCAAGATATAGTAATCAAGTTTTGCTAACAGTTAATATATGGGTCCACTATAGCAGATGTGTATAATGTATAAATAAATACACGTATATTGGGAACACTTGCTAATTTCTTAACTGATGAGATGTGTGCTCAGCCACCGCTTTTCTGACTCGGGAGTGTTGCTTTCTAAGACCCAGCAGGGAGAATCTGCCTCATTAACTTATCCTGGGCCCAAATTTCTTCCCAAATTTATTTGTGGCATGTCATTGGACCACTGTTGTCACCAACAACCTCAGTGTCTCATGTGGTATGTGATAATATTATTCTAAGTTCTCTTCCATTTTCAAAGACTTCTGGAGGAATTTCAGCCTTGAGCTTTACAGATTACTTACTGAAAAGATCCTGGGAGTTATTGCTATCCATTGGGTAATTAGGTAGTTCCAAGGAAAATAATAAAACTATTTTGTGCCTGGGAGATTAGAATGGCACACGGTGACTCATATTAGTCAGCTGAGTAATTATGTAATTACAAAAGAAGGGGAAGAAAACCCTTCAGATTGTTTTTCCTAAGAGGCCCTTTTGGAAGCGTTCCAGCCCATCAGGTACTTATGTAATTAGGTCGGGGGTGCAATCCATAAGGAAAGGCTGGTTGGGGGCGGGGGGGATTCATTTAAAAAAAAAAAAAAGTTTATGTAAAAGAACCTAAAAGAATAAGAGAAAGGAGTTTGTAAAAAAAAAATTCACCCAGTCTCCGCACCGTATGTAAGATGGCATAGCAAAACATCAAAGGACATAGAGTTTCATATTTGAGATCATGTGTATGTGGGTAAAATACAATGAAGCGCTTTGGTTTATTTTGGAGTAATCGTCAGTGTTTATTAAGCCTGTGCTGGGTGATCTTTTCTAATCACTCAATATAATGGCTCTTGTGTTTGCCTTATTTCTGTATGTAAGTAAACTGAGAGGCTCAAAGAATTTAAACCTAGATCCTTTGGGTTCCAAAACCTGTTTCTCCCACCACACCATGCTGCCTATCAGCATGTCTGGATTGATTTATGCAAGTTGTTCTGCTAGTATAGATTAGCAAGATCATTGTTCATTTCATCTCTATACTCTGTATAAACATATTATCTACACAATGAAAAACACAGGATTGAAAAATAGTTAAGTTGGTGATTCGGCCTATCCAAATTACCATTCTGCATTTCCTACATGGTTTATCTGAATAGCTCTACCTTGTTGAATACCTTGTACAAAGTAGCTCCACCGTACCCTGCAATATATAATATCCCAATTCAGTGCATCCAACTTTCCCATGTTAATGCACGTCAGTAAAAGCAGAATGTTGATATTTTGAAGGAATGTATTGTTATGATGTCAAAGGGCTTTCTTCATTGTACAAGTTTTGCTTATACACATTCACTCAAGTTGTTAAAAAATGTTTATAATGGTGTGCGCATTTCTGAAACATTGTGTATGTGCTGATGAATCTTGATGGTGGCAGAGAACTAGTAGATTCTCCCGCCAGACACTTGCTCTCAGATTTCTTCATACTTTCTCTGAATGTTTTGCTTCATGTAGCCATGCTTTCATAGTTTCACAAGATAAAAAAGATCTGCAAAGGAACTTAGGGCTGCTACGCTTTTGTTCAATAATGATATAATTGTCCCTGGTGCAGAAATACAACGAGGCATATTTTTCAACTGATTTGGAGAAGTCTTGCGGATCAGGCTAGGTTGGAGTAGCTCAGGCTCTTCAGGAGGGCCTGTGGTATCATTGAGATCCCAGGAACTGAGAGAAAGGAACTTGGTTTGGAAGGGCAGAATGAGGCTCATCAAGAGACATGTCCTTCTGCCAGTTCTAGATAAATTTGTCATCTTCCACTACAGACTCTAGCATTCATGTGATTTGATTGAGAATTGTGAAAGGTCTGCCAAATATTGATGTAGAGTTTCAAGAATTTCAGCATTGACATTGGAATATGTACAATTCCCACCAGCAGTTTTTCCTTGCTTATTTCCATCACTCTGACCCTTCTTTTTCCAATTTAGATGCTTGTCATGAGAAAGCTAGGAGACTTTCTGGGACAGGCCATGAGATTCATGAATACAAGAGTGCATACTTTGAACATTTTAGCTCTGTAGGCATATTTATATAGCATGCATCTTGTGTAGTGTTAAGAATTAAAGTATGTTATCTTAGCTCAACATCTTCATATGGGTTGGACTTTCAGATATAAGCAGATGGTGGGCTATGGGTGATTTCCTGGAAAATTAATGAAAATTTCAGATATTTAATAAGAGCCCTTTAATTTCCTGAACCTATTTATTTGATAATTTTTTTTGGCACTGTGAATTTAAAAATGCAGTTCTTCTCTCAAATACCTCAAAGTCTAGTAAAAGGGAAAGGCACATAGAGAGGCAGTTGGCTGGGTGTGATGTGGTGAATAATCAAGCAAACAGTAAGGGGGGGCACCATTAATTATTGGGGGAGGAAAGCTTCATAGAGGAAGGAACATTTACTCTTGATTTTTATTTATTTTTTTTAAAGATTTTATTTATTTATTTCAGAAAGAGACAGTGAGAGAGAGCATGAGCAAGGAGAAGGTCAGAGGGAGAAGCAGACTCCCCGTGGAGCTGGGAGCCCAATGCGGGACTTGATCTCGGGACTCCAGGATCATGACTGGAGCCGAAGGCAGTCTTCCAACCAACTGAGCCACCCAGGTGTCCCTACTCTTGATTTTTAAAGCCATGTAAGTTTTCTAGGTAGTGAGGAAGGGCTTTTCCAAGAGATGGAAAAGCATACACCAAGCTTCCGTAGGTATGGATAGGCTCTAGAATCAAAGTTCCATGTGCCAGCCCTTAGAAGGCAGCTTGAAGTTACTGTGGGAGAATCAAGGTGGGAAGCTCTGCTCTCACCCACTCCCAGACTGTGGCTCTGCAAAGAGGTCTTGCAAGTGGCATGGTCGCCATCACAGTGTGAGTTTGCTTTGAACACACAAGACACATTTCATTATTTAACAACAAAAGTCATCATGAAATGGTCAATATTTTACACAAGAAATAATCTTTCAAATGGGACCCTTGATCTAATACTTCTTAAACAGAGCTTTACTTGTCAAAAGGCTCATGATTTCAGAAATATTAAAATTGTATCCTGTTACACTTGAGTTAAGTGATTTCATTTTAGAGGAAAAGTATCACATATATTGAGTTCAAGAAATCAGGTAGTTTTAGAAGACCTAACAAAACACTGTGATCATACGATCTACCATTTTCCAGCAATGATTCCTGTTCACTTGAGGCAACCATTTTCAACTTTTCAACAATTTTCTTTTATTCTATTCTAATATTTCTAATATAACTATTCACACTTTGTGTTTTGATTATTCAAATGTAGAAATCCTTTTCTGACCCACAACTATAGAAGACAAAGATTTAACTCTTGCCATTATTTCATGGGCCCATTTTCCAATATAGTTATATCACGCTTTTGATCAGTATTCAAAATTGTGCATAGGTTGCTTGTAGATGTCTTATATTATGATTACATTTTCTTCTGTTGTACAAATTGACTTGGTTCTTGAGGACAGTCCACTTCTCTTTGACTCGGTCCACGGTTTAATGTTGTAATTCTCTCTGGCTTGCTAAGTTCCCCATATGCTTTCCAGCTACTAAACATTTTTTTTTTAATGTGTTTTACCTGCCATTGTCCCCTCTCCCATTCTCTTTAACTTCATGGATTGAGGCCATTGAGGAGCAGGTAGAGATAAAGGTGTATCTTTGATATGCCATGTTTTAAAAAAAGTAGAGTAGAGCTCTCTCTTTGTGGGGCCATAGAAAAGGAAGGAGTAGAATTTTATGTAAAAATGTTGAAGAGGAAAAGCAGGTGTTGAGATAGTGCAGAGTTTAAACTATTCATCAGAGATATTAAGAAACAGATAAAGTACATGCATGGAGGAGGAATAGAAAGGTGTAATTGTCATAAACATTCTGTTTGTAAATGTGGGAGACAGAGAGTGCTTGCAGCAATATGACTGAGGGTTATTAGGAAAGAAAGCTTGCAAATACTTTCAAAGAACTGTCTAAAGATACCTCAGGCCTAAAAACCAAAGTAGAGTCCAGCTTCTTTGAATTTTAAGTGCATAAAAATATGAGCTGCACAAAAGGAAGATAAGGGTATTTGCAAATATAAAGTCAAATAAATCCTTGAATTAGTAAGTGAAAAAGTTTTATTGTTAATAGAGCCTTGGTCACTTACCTGTTTAAAAATAATCATATATTCAATCAGTGTTTTTAAGGATATAAGTATTAATGTATTAGTGAGTGTGAGCTATCAGATAACAGATACCTTGAATAAGTTACAGCTCACAAAGATGAGGCAAGTGTATAAATAAAATAATGTTAGATGAACAAACCTAAGTAGAGAGAGAAAGAGAGAGTGGAAGGGAGTAAGATTGAGCTAAGAATTTATGAAGATGAGAAAGTATTTTTATGCTTAAAGGAGGTAATAGAGGTAATCTTGAAAGAGGTAATCATAAGGGCTCTGAAATATACAATTTTCAGCCTCCCCCCCACCCTCCAAAATGTCTGGAAATGGATTCTGTGTGAAGAGCTAGAATTCATGATGATGTAAGGGCATGGGAGGGCTTGATGAACTTGGGGGACAACCAGTAGTAAACTTGGGAGACAACCAGTAGTGAACAACCTTCAGGTTGATGTTACTAAAGAATTGGTTAAGACATTCATGAGACATATTGATGCCAAATTACAAAGGGATTTTCTCAGGGCTTAGGGGTCATCATCCATATTCCTTCACTGATGGACTCTTAACATTTTGACATAAAGAAATAAAAACCAGACAGATGAGACACCAGCAAAAGTGCCAATGAAGCTGGCATGAGGGGATGTAATGTGGTACAAGAGCTAAGTCGGACTTTGTAGATTTTGCCCATTTGGGAAATAGCTCTGTTGGGAAATAGAGCATCTAGATAACTACAAGCCTCTAGACTCAAGGGTAGAGTTAGTCAAAGAGGGGAAGATAGGAACATGTCCTAACAAACTAATACCAAAGAAGTCAGCCAAGCTCAACTGCCTCACATCCACACAACCATCTTTATTCCAGTCTTACCAGGCTTGGCAGAAATGAACATTCTCTCTAACACTTCTCTGTGCTGAAATAGGGCCTAGAAGTGAGATTCCTTTTTTAGAAATGTGATGTGGAGAATTAAGTGTATCCAACAAACACCAGCAGCACTGATGGCCAGGCTGGAGAATTTGTGTGGAGTTGGTTGTGCACGGTGAGCCATTACAAACTTTGGAATAGGATACAAGGGTAGAGCTTTAGGAAGGAAAACTAGACAACTGGAGGTAAAATATTTTGGGGGCAGATTGGAAAGAGAGGCAGGATGAGAAGATGCACTGTTGAGATGGCAGCAATAGAAATAAGAGGAAGGGAAAAGGTAAAACAGCACACAGACAGGGGCATAGAAAGGTGGGCCCAAAGTTGAGGAAGGGGATAGAAAATGACACTCTAGGACATTTGGAAGTGGGGAGCAGAGAGACTCAAATTTGTATAACTGGATGATGATTCCACTCCTAGAAATGGAGAGGTTATTAGAAGCAGAACTGCAGAGGAAATGCATTGTTTGTGGACTTAACTTTGATTAATCAATTGGATAACCATAGGAAATTGTCCAAGGGGATGTTGGAAATGTGGATTTAATGTCAGAAAGAATGTGACAGCCTAACAGGTCTGCAGTGAAAGTAAGGAACATCGGTAGATCACTCAGCATACTGTGTAATTTAGCTGTCTCCTTCCAACCACCCCCCCAAATTCAGAACTTTTATTAATGAAAGTAGTGATGTGCTGATTTACATTTTGGCTGATGCACCTTTTCTCATCATCTGCTATCCCTTTTAATAGCTCTGATCCCATAGGTAGGCCACTTAATTTCCTTGTGCCTGCCTCATGAATTAAGACAGGGATAGCGACAACATCTATCCCAAAGTGTGGTTGTGAGAACGAGATGAGTTCATATTTGTGAAGTATTTAGAACAGTGTTTGGTGTGTGGTTAGTCCAATAAGAGCTATGGATCCTTATTCTGATTTTATTTTGCTTTTGTTGATGATGAAGTCATTGTATTTGACTGATCATTGTAGTCCTCACAGAGTTATTTGGCCTACAGTGAACACACAATAAATTCTTACTGTAGTGAATCTTAGGTCGACAAAGAATCATCAACACTACTTTTCTGATGCTTGGACTTGGGGGGCAATTTGCCACACATCACAGAGCAAATAAGTAAAACGTTATTAAGATTTAAGTATACATCTTGAGACTTCAAATTGATGCCTTTCCCCACAAAAAGCTATGTTATCTTGCAGATCTTGCTAATTTAGCCCCCCAAAATGTATTTTTCACTCATTCTGCATGCCCATTGTGAGGTACGTTCCTTATTGTAAGTATTCAGAGTGAAAGCTCTGGGTCCTATATGCCTCTGTGATCACTCAGGAAGGAAAGTGGGATGGGGTTTCCACTCTCATTTCATTAGCCAAAGCTAACTGGCCACATCTAACTCACACTGGACAGAGGAAGTGGAATTATGCCTTATATCCCAAGGAGATGAGCATCAGACTATTCGTAAAAATCATTATCCAATATGTGACGCACGTAGGAGGCAAACTATTTTGTCTGTTTCTAGAAGCATTATTCTTTCTTTAAAAGATTTATTTATATATTTTAGGGGGTAGAGAGAGAATGTACAAGCAGGGGAGGGGCAAAGAGACTAGGAGAGAGAGATTCCCCACTGAGCATGGAGCCCAACAAGGGGCTCGACCTCACGACCCTGAGATCAAGACCTGAGCAGATACCAAGAGTTGGACACTTAACTGACCGAACCACCCAGGCACCCCTAGAAGCTTGACCAGTATACTAAACTGCCTCCCAAATCCTCTTGGGGGAGGCCACTGAAATTCAATTTTGAGATACAGAGAAGTACAGACGCCTGATACAGCAAATAAAAATATATTGCACTGGGGTAAATTGGAATTTCAGATACTTTAACATAAGTATGTCCCATGCAATATTTGAGACATACCTATTTATACTCCATTATTTGTTAATTTGTCTGGAATTTGAGGTGTTTTTTTTTTTAAATTTTTGTTATGATTGCTTTTTTTAAATTGAAGTATAATTAACATAGTGTTATATTAGTTTAAGGTGTACAGTATAATTATTCAACAATTCTATACATAACTCAGTGTTCATGACAAATGTAGTCACATGTGTCACCAAACAATGTTATTACCATCTTATTAACTATGTTCCCTATGGTATACTTTTAATCTCTGTGGCTTATTTTTTAACTGGAAGTTCATACCTCTTAATCCCCTTTATCTGTTTCACTCTTGTCCCCATTCATCTGCCCTCTGGCAACCACCAGTTCTTTGTATTTAGGAATCTGGGTTTTTATTTCTCTTTTTTCTTTCTTTTTTTCTTAATTTCCACATATAAGCAAAATCATATGGTATTTGCCTTCCTGTCTGATTTATTTTACATCTCGTAATACCATTTAGGTCCAATCACATTGTTGCAAATGGCAAGAATCTCGTTCTTTTTTATGCCCGGATAGTATTCCATTGTGTGTATATAGTACACCTTTATCCATTCAACTATTGATGGACCCTTGGGTTGCTTCCATGTCTTGGCTACTGTAAGTAATGCTGCAATAAACATATAGGTGCAAATATCTTTTCAAATTAGTGTTTTGGGCATTGGGGGTGTGTTGGTGGGTAAATACCCAGTAGTAGAATTACTGGATCATATGGCACTTGTATTTTTAACTTTCTGAAGAACCTCCATACTGTTTTCCACAGTGACTGCACCAGTTTACATTCCCACCAACAGTGCAAGAGGGTATCTTTTTCTCCACATTCTTGGCAACACTTGTGGTTTCTTTTTGATTTTAGCCATTCTAAGGTGTAAGGTGATACTTCATTGTGGTTTTTATTAGAATTCAAATTTACCCAAATGTTCTGCTTTGTTATGTGGCATCCCTATAGAAGAGCCTTAATCTAAAGATCTAAAATGGGGTGGGGAGTGTCTTAACTCTTTTAGATGGACAACAGTATGACAGTATACAGAAGTTGGTTACATTATAATTACAAGTATTTTCCTGAGAATAGCAAAAATGATAGCAAAGTCACAATCTTCTCTCTTACCTCCATCCTAAAGCATTTTTTCCTCAGAAGTAGTTTCATGCTTTTCGTCTAGAAAAAAATATATATGTAAACCAGTGGCTTCTTGGGCATGACAAGAAAATAGAAGCCAGGAGTAGTGAGGATGGAGCCATAATTAAGATGTGAAACAGTCGGATATTTGGAAAGAAAAAAAAAAATTAAAGGTCTTGGAGAAGTTGAGGGAGAGGACTGGGCAGAAGCAAGGAGATTGTCCAGCCTCTGTGTTGCCTGAGTCAATTTTTATTAGCTTGTTTATAATTGGGGGGCATTTGTATTTAATTGGGCTATGATTTCAGAGCAGAACATCAAAAGTAATTAAAATTGGAAAGTATCTGGGGTGCCTGGGTGGCTCAGTCGGTTGGGTGTCCGACTTTTGATTTTGCGTCAGGTCATGATCTGGGGATTGTGGGATCAAGCCCCACATGGGGCTCTGCGCTCAGCACAGAGTCTGCTTGAAATTCTCTCCCTTCCTCTGCCCCTCCTCTTGCTCATTCTTACTTACTCACTGGCTATAAATAAATAAATAAATTCTTTAAAACTGGAAAGTATCCATAATAAGGAAAGGCAGAAAGAACTAAAGTAGGCTGGGGGAAGATGTGAGAGTTTTGAAGCAAACAAGTGCAAGTATAAGCTAGTCAACAGGGCCACTTGGGGATGTTGCTTATTGCAGGGTTTGGTGGTGACAAGCCTCCTGGGCAAGCATGACCAAAACACCCTGTCCCCTTCCCCCCACCACACACTTAAAAACTCAAGGTGAGGGGGCACTTGGGTGGCTCAGTGGGTTAAGCCTCTGCCTTCAGCTCAGGTCATAGTCTCAGGGTCCTGGGATCAAGCCCCATATCAGGCTCTCTGCTCAGCAGGGAACCTGCTTTCTCCTCTCTCTCTGCCTGCCTCTCTGCCTACTTGTGATCTCCGTCAGTCAAATAGATAAATAAAATCTTAAAAAAAAAGAACTTAAGGTGAGGGTCAGATGACACACGTTGAGCCTGGTTCCTGAGCATTCCACTGATGGTAGGCAAAGAGACCAGATATGTATCCAAAACTCTTTCTAGACTTTTAAATATATAAGTTATGAAATGAAAATGAATTCCTTTACACTGTCACACTGGGTGTCTTGTTCTTCTGAGCTGCCACAACTTCAATCCTCTGCCTTGTATCAGATGTAATTACTTAAACCTGTCTTTCCCTCTCAAATGATTATAAGCTTTCCAGGGGTAAGGAGGTGGTTCCCATCCTTATAAATATCTATCCTTATCCATATATATTTATATTTGCCTTAATCCATAGCCTTATCCATCTTCATTCTTACTCCAAATTTAGTTTGCTTTAGCAGGCCCATAGCAAGCACTTCCTGAGCTGAAATGAATCTTTGGCAGCAGTCCATGGGACTCAGATGTAAAGCATCGTGCTGGCATTCCAGCTCAGAGCCCAGTTAGAAAAAGTCAGATGTCCTTTCCTCTAGGAACCTGTGATCTCTGGAGGGAAGCAACTACAGCATTCTTGAGGATGACTTGCAAGCCGATAACAAGAAATCCTATACCGATAAATAAAGCCCACGTGTCCCCTAAATGCTGATGGAATACTGATAGGTTAGTGGGTTTGGAAGTCACTTTGCTTTGGACGCTAGTTAAAAACTTACAAAGCTCTGCAGAGGACCTCTGTCAACTAGGGCACTGTTAGGGTTAGGGTTTGTGCTTCCTCACTGACCTTACAATGTAACCTCTAACACAGTGGTCCATGAGGCACCTGCCTGTAACCATCCTTCGAAATGTAAACTGTCCAAAGAAAAACTGATGAGATTTTAGAGTGCCGTGATCCCCGTGCATTGCCCAGAAATTAACTGGAGCACCTACTGGGGGTTTTGTAAACCATTGTCTTTGTCCTTGAGGAGTTCTTAGTTTCATGGGGACTGGATGCATCCCACCTGGACATGACACAGGGACAGCTTGATCGGGCTAGAATCTGTGGAGAGACTAAGGCTCAGAGGCGAGTGGGTCAAACTTTCATTGGAGGGCATCTGGGTGGCTCAGTCGGTTAAGTGTCTGTCTTTGGTTCAGGTCATTATCCCAGAATCCTGGGATCTAGCCCCTGCATAGGGCTCCCTGCTCAGAGGGAGTCTGCTTCTCCCTCTCTCGTTACCTCTCCCCCCTACTTATGCCATGTCTCTCGCTTTCTCTCTCTCTCAAATAAATAGATAAAATCTTTTAAAAAAAATTTAAAAAAAAACGACAACAAAACAAAACTTCTATTGGAGGAACTAATGTGGATTCATGCAGCTAAAATAATAGACAAGCCTCTCCTACCCCAAGTACTCATTAATTCTCCCATTACTTTATTTATTCATTCAGACTTTATAGACAAGGAACACAGCTAAGCACTACATGGGAAATATAGATGAATGGCTTGTCACTTGTCACCTTGAGAAGCTGATGGTTTAGTGGAGGAGAGAGACATGTAAACACCTCTAAATCCATGAGAGGAGATGGAGCCTAAAAGAGGCACCAAGGAACCCAGAGGGGAGCCGCCTGCTCTCTCCTACCTGGGGAGATTGCCAGGGGCTCTGTGGATCCGGTGGTCTGCCACGGAACCCCCGAGCTCACTTCCTGGTGGTATTTGGACGTGTAGGCAGAAGGCCCCTTCATGCAGAGGGCACAGGATAAACAAAGACGGGAGCTAGAAATCTCAGGTGTATGAGGGACTTTCTCCTATCACTTGCCCCTGGGGTGGGGTTAGAGGAGAGGGGAGGGATGATATCCAGGCGAAACCTTGAGAAGTAGGAGGGGCTGTGGATGCTCTAGGGGCTGGGGTAAACAGGCTGGTGGGGTAGAGAGCGAACTGGGTCCGCTTAGCTATTTTGCCAAAGGGCAGCTCTGCTTAGGAACCTGAAAAGAAAACTGAAATTATTTATGTGCTACCACCAGCAATACCTCGGAGGCCAAGAGGAGCTGAGAGTTATTGAGCTCGTTCAAAGCAATCTCGATTATTGAAAATGAATGAAATTGAATTCCACTTCCTACAGAGTCATTTATTGAGAGACAAAAGCAATTAATATTGAAAATAAAATAATTGTGAACTTCTGAACTAAATTACCATGCAGATATAATGTACTGTCCCATCAGTCTTTAAATACTTCATGTATTAGGAAAACAGTAACACCAGTCCCTGAACAGAGGTCCTCAACACAATTAGCATTTATTCACGCTGCTCTTGCCAGAGAGCGATCCTCAAGAGTTACGAATTGAAAGCCAAGTTTCAGAAGTGCAATTCCCAAATGTAAGATTCACAGCCGTGGTGAGGTTTGGGATTTCAGTTTGTAAACCAATCCTGAAATTAAATTTTGGTGAATTAAAAACAAAACCAAAACAAAACCTGTGCAACCCTGAACTTGTAAGGCATCCCACAGTTTGTTGATGTTAAGGGTGATTTTTGCCTCTTGTTGCAAATGTGGCATTGTCATGCAGTACATGTTGCCGAGGATCATGGATGCACTGGATGAATGATTCTTTTGTTGACCTCAAGCATCCTCATGTACCTGAGTTATACAATGAAGGCCCTTAAGAATTAAAAGTACAATATATGTATAGAGATGTTACATATGCTGTAGGTCCCAACTTGAATCACTGTTTTGTGATTATAATACAGGGTCTCCAGAAGAGTTGGTCACCCAACTCTTATCCTTATTCCTCCCTACCCAGGGAAATGAGCTGTCTTAGGTAGGCTTTCACAGCAGAGCGGCTGAGGACTGGAGATAAAATATTTAGGACTAGCTGGAGCGGGGTGGGACTGGAAAGATGAAGCAGCTAACAGAGGGAAAGTATCAGGAAAAGTCTCCAGAGAGTAACTTAGTTCCTATCTTGCTGGGCAGCTCTGGAACAAGTGTGAGACCTACCCCAGAGGCCTCGTAACCAGCGGCGATAGTTGGTTGGCATAGTGATACCCCCTGCATCTGATGATCAGCCAACCGAATCCTAGGTGCTGGCTGCTGGTGTGAAAACACACGAGGAACTGGTATGAACAGAGATGGGAAGGGGTCTGAGGAGATGTGGACAGTACCCTGAAAGACTCTGCCACCCTAGCCATGAGCATATAACCAAATACCCCAGGTTACCACTAAATACTCTGAGGAGAGAGCTTAATGGTCATCTCAGACTTTGGTGAGAGTAAAGAACTCACCGCCATCATCCTGGGAAACATGCCCAAACCTTGGCAGTTGTCTTTGATTCAGAGCCTGACATGCAGGGAGAGGTTTCACAGGGTCCAGGAGATCGATTTCCTGCTGGTAGCAGGCTGGTGGCAGAGGACTGACACATTGCTGGGCCCTCTCATTTAGGAAAACAAACCAGGAGAGGAGATGTAGATACTCTCATTGTGAGAATGCTTCTGCAAAGCTGGGGGTGAGGTGGTGGAGAAGAGGAGCAGTCTCTGAAAAGCCAGAGATATGCCCATCTTAAAAAGCATTGAGTACTGGCTCAAAAATACATTTGAGTGAACATGCTGACTTGTGG